>NC_080190.1:19747121-20050151 GCF_030028045.1 Hippopotamus amphibius kiboko
GCTGTCCCCAAACAATCTAGTTATGCCAATTCCCTCAGTGTTCTGGGTGACGAGGAACAGAAGTGGGCTTACCCAGCAGTGCCCTGAAAGATTGGGGAGGCTGCACACTCAATTCTCTCTCTCTTCACCCTGAAGGAGAAAGCACAGCCTGAGGAGCTCTCCCTTGGGTGCTGAGTGGTCTGGCTTGGGTGACAGGTAATGCAGGTAAAGTGAAACTATACGTTTTACCCTTTGCGGTGCAACTCTTCTCAGGTTTTATGCTCCACTGGGGTGCTGGAACCTCTCAACTGGACTCCAGAGCTCTCACAGAGGTACATTCATTCATGGATTTTTGTTAAATCAGTGTTACCATCAACGGATGAGGACTAAGACCTCCTATCCTGCCATCTTGCTGACAGATGATTTTAAAATCCATATGGCAAGGCAAATGGAGTAGAATAAGTAAAATAATGTTGAAAAGGGAGAATAAAGTGGGAGGGCTATCACTGCCTATTTTGAAGACTTACTATAAAGCTATAGTAATCAAATGTAGGGGTAGACACACAACCTAGTGAAATGGAATAAAGGCTCCATAAGTAAACCCACACAAATATGGTCAACTGATTTTTAACAAAGATGCAAAATAATTTAATGGGAGAAAGGATAGTCTTTTTAATAAATTGCGCTGAACAATGAGTCATGCATATTTAAAAAAAAGGGCAAAAGAATCTTCACTTAACCTTCACCCCTTTTGCAAAATTTAACTCAAAGTAAATCATAGATCTAGATACAAAATGTAAAAGAAAATATTTGTAGCTAGTGGTTAGGGAGAGTTATTTTAACAGGATATCAACAGCAAGATACACAAAAGAAAAAACAGATAAATTGGACTTCATCAAAATTTTAAACTTAGCCTCTGTGAAAGACCGTCTGAAGAGAATGAAAAAAACAAGTTACAGACTGAGAGAAAATAATAGCAACTCACGTATGTAACAAAGGACTTATATCTAGAATGTATTTTTTGAAACTATCTACTATTAACCATAAGAAAACAGCCCAATTAATAATGAGTAAAACTTTTGAATAGGCAGGTCACCAAGAGAATATATGGAAGGCAAATAAACACATGAAAATATGATCAACATCATTAGACATTAGGGAAATGCAAATTAAAATCATGATGTGATGCTAATATACTCCTATTAGAAAGGCTAAAATAAAAAAATATTGATAATACCAAGTGCTGATAAGCAATTGGAATTCTTATAGGCTGCTGCTCAGGATGAAAAATGGTACAGCTAATGGGAAAACAGTTTGGCAATTTCTTATAAAGTTAAATGCACACTTAGCCTATAACTCTGTGATCCCACTCCTAGGTATTTACTTTTGAGATATGGAAAGTTATGTTCACACAAAAACCTGTACACAAATGTTTGTATCAGCTCTAGCCATAATAGGCAAAAACTAAACAACTCAAGTGTCCTTGAATGGGTAATTTGATAAACACATCATGGTACATCCATACAATGGAATAATGCTCAGCAATAAAATGGAATGAAATATTGAGAGATGCAATAGTTTGGATGAATCTTACTCATCATGATGGATGAAAGAATCCAGTGTCCAAAGGTTAGATGCTATATGAGTCCCTTTGTATAACATTCTCCAAAAGAAAAAATCATAATGGTGGAGAATCAATTAGTGGTTGCCAGGGTTTGAGGGTGGGCAGGGTGTGACTCCAAAGGGAGAGGATGAGGGTGTTTTATTGGCTTAATGGAACTCTTTTGTATCCTGATTATGGTAGACATCAAAATTATTCCATCTTCTGGACTATGGTGTCATTTATGAACCTTGATGATATAGGAGGCAGAGCTTCTTAATTTGGGGCAAGAAAGCTGCTATTGTTGTTTGATAAACTTTAACTTGTTTATACATAAAATTACCCAAGTTTGAGTATGGCCTTTTTCAGTACTATTGCTAAGGAGGTTTTAATTGCCTATGACATGCTTGACAAAACACTGCACTTGTCACCCTGGGAATATCCTCTCCTGTGAATAAGGCACTGGGAATTCTGACTCTCTGTTCTACTGAGAGCACTGTGTCCTCTGAGGGGAGGTTTACCTTCTCACTTCAGTGCTTGCTGCAGAGTTGGAGTAAATGCATTTGTGGTTCTAATGTCTTTTTCCTGAAAAAGTAACTTCCCAATTTCAGTCTGAAATAAAGTACCCCGTGGAGCAGAATCATCAAATTACAGTAGCATCTCTAGTGTGCCTATATGTTTTTAAACTCCTTCGTCAATCCACAGTGTTCTTATATCATTCTTATTTCTCAGTTTTATATCCAACATGTTGAAGCTACAAATACAAGCACTCAAATGTTCTCATTCTAAGTAAACAGTCCGTGGGGTTTGGGTTTTTTCTCCGCTGCCTTCTAGTGTCTTCCAGCACATTCAGGGATCTCTGCCATAGCTGGGAAGAGAATCTCAGTACTCAAATATCCATTAGGTTACATTTCTTCTCAGATTAATTTATCCATTGCAACTATTTAATGGCATATATAATCCTAGTGAGAAAGGAAGATATACAAAGGATAGGGTAGCTTTAGCAAAGTCATTGAGGCAGTGTCAGTTGCAATTTAAAAGAAACCCTGTATACATTTTCTTTCCATCTCCTTCTTTTCTTCTCCTCCTCTTGCTTCCTTTCCTTCTCACTTTCTTTTACCCTACCTTTATGGATGTGTTAAAAAGGAGTTCTACCCTAAACTAAAAGCATCTCTAAGAAATAATTGTTAACGTCTCTTTTTAACAGCTGGTCAAGTTTCAGGATTCCTCCTTTCACTGTGATGAGGTTTAGGACAGATAACCCTGGGAAATGTGCTTGCTCTTTGGTGCTTTAGAGAAAGATTAGAAAATATGAGGAGAAGCAGCTTCTGCTTTTCTGAAGCTAGGCACTTCTAAAATTTCCAGTGCATATTATATCTAGGACATCTTTATCCCAAATTGAGGACTGGCATCAATTTGTAAGATGCCAAAGATGAAAGATAACTCAGGATTGAATCATACTCTGGTGACTGGACAGAGCAGCATCGTGTTTGTGCTTTTGAAAGTACAGAAAGTCTGTTTACTCAATTTAATAGCCATGGTCATAATCTTGACATGAACTCTATTCCATGCCTGAAGAAGCCTTTAAAAGCAATGCCCTGAAAGAGGGTGAACCACATTTTCTTATGGCTGAGTTGCCATGCTGAGTCCATGCCCATGGCAGTGGTGCCCTCTTCATTCTTTTTGCTTAAGGCTCTGAGTCTCAGGTGTCCTTTAAAATCATTTGTTTTGCAGTTTTCTTTTCTAATGATTATTAAGCCATGTTATAATCAGAAAGGAAACAACAAACATAATTATTTTCAGGTGCGTTCCTCCTCCTGCTTCCTATTATTGAACAGATTTGTTTTTTACGAAAATTACAGTCATTATGCACTATTGTGTGCATATTGCCTTGGCTTCCTCTTAAATGAAAGTCCATTCTCATTGTAAAAATATCATATGCTGTTGTAAAAGTATACATAATGCAAAAAAATACAAAGAAGAAAGTGCAAATAATCACATAAGATCACACCACCTAGAGAAAACAATTTTCAATGTTTTCATGAACAATGGATTGCATTTTTTTTTTAATTTTTTTTGGGGGGTTTGCTTTTATTTCTCAATCCAAATACATTTTCAATTGAGACAGTTAAATACTGGAAAATATTGAAAAGAAACTAACCCAAGATGGATTTTAATATTATACAATCAAATTATAGCATAATGTCCATTTTCATCATTGCCATGTGTTCAAATTCATCACTTTGCAATAATTTCCTAATTTGTTTGGAAATATTATTATGTTATTATTTTCTTACATTAATTCTACTCTCATAAAATGATGGCTATATACATGGAGTATGTAAATTAATTAGTGTTCACATGGTGCCATAAAAGGATTTATAAAACAAAACCTCAGAGGGCAGGACAATTGTCTGAAGCCTTGAAATAAGATTTAAGCAAGTTCTGAATAAAAGAGATATTCACATGCAAGGTACCTAATGTGTTTGTGTGGCACTGTACTAGGTCCTGTGGGAGCTTCAGATCTTAAAATGTGACACAGTCCCTAAGGTACAGTCGGTAAATGCTGGTCTTAGTCTGAAGTCTGCTCCTTATCTCTTATGTACTTGTGAATAAGTTGTTTCCGATCTGATCCTATTTCCTCAACTTTAAAATGAGAATAGTTGTATTTACAAAGTTACAGTGTATTTTAGGTGGTTTAATATATGTGAAGGAGTATGGGAAGTTGAAAAAGTGAACTACAGTATATTATTATTTTTTTTATTCTAATCAACAAACTTTTTGAATACATTTGGCCTTTTATTTTATTTTTTTAATTGGAATATAATTGCTTTACACTCTTGTACCCGTTTGCATTTAAAAAGCTGTCTTACACTCGGTGTGGCTGGGTTATGGTGTGTGGGCATGTGTGAGGGGACAAAGGACAGGCAAGAACTACCATTAAGATTTTTCTCCAGTTAAGTGCCAAGGAAACCATATGTTCAGAGGAGAAGGGAGGGAAATTGAGTGGATAGTGCAGGTGTGTGTGCATGCGTGAGTGTGTGTGTGTGTGTGTGTGTGTGTGTGTGTGTGTGTGGTAAAGAAAGGAGGGAGCGTGGAAGGTACTTGAAATGGATGAAGGTAGGTAAATCCAGACAGCAAATACAGTTAGAACCACACTGCAAAGAGAAGACTGTTCTCTTTGGTGAGGTTTCCTAGGGCTGATACAATAAAAGCATCCACAGAGCTAACCCGTGTCTGCTCAACAACAATTTGAACATTTTTGGAATGAACTGCCTAATTAAATTCTTTAAGTCTGTGTATTGAAATTACTAATTAACTTCCATTGAAAATGTCCAAGTGGGCTTGTCTGTGTGTCTACACGTGTGTGTATTTGTGTGTGTTTTCCATGGCTAAACCACTCAACAGAGATACAGATCTATTGCTTGGGTCTTAATTAGAGACATAGAGTCCATACAGTTTGTCAGCTTCTCCCTGGGGAGGAGGGCTCAGAGACCCTTCACTCTCAGCCAGGTCTCAGGCCCATCTATGCTGGGTTTATCCTTGAGTTCAGAGAAAGCCCACAACCTCCTTTGCAACTGAGCCCAGACCTCAAGGTGCAGAATCATTGGCCCACGATGGTTCACTGAAATCCACAGAGGCCAAGAAGCAGAAATCAGCGTATTCATTTGGAATACCAAATTGTTTTGTTCTGTTTCGCTTTTTTCCCCCTTCCCTTCCCCTAGGAGGCCCTGACTGTTAAGTCACAAGGAGCATAATAAACGGATCTCAGATTTAATCAATGTCCGCTTCTCTGGCCTGTGTGTTGACTGGTTTGGGTGTATTGAATCTCCTCAGTAGGTTGGGAGGGGGAATGGTGGCTCATAGCCCAGGTTGGATCTTGACTTCTTGCATGAGTGTCTCATCCTTTGTTTGTGACAAATCCAGTAAAGATTGGTTTTGTAACTCTGCTGAATGGCTTCTTGTCTGCTAGCTACCCCCGGCCAATAGAGTTTTATCACACCAAATCACCATAGTAAGCATCATTGCCAATGTTTCCCCTGGGTAAATAGCTGCTTTTTGACTAAGCTTGCCTTTCAGGGGTAAATGGTTAAAGTCCCGTGTGTCTCCTGTCATTAACAAGTTAGCAGATAAATCGTTCTATTCAGTAATTTTCTTTGCTGGTATAGACCATTATAAATTCACATAAATGAAGGAGACAGTTTTCATTTGGAGCCCCCACTTAACATTCTGTGTTATTGATGCTTGCCAGATAAAATAAAACCTCTTGGTTTGCTTGGCAAGCAGCTAGATGAGTTTATTGGGTACCTCCAGCCCCAGTATTCTCTCCTGGTTACTGGTGCTGGAGTCACTCTGAATGCAGAAACTTTTTACTAAGGAGCAAGCTGACCTTATAGGATTGACCTTGTAGGAATGCATTCCTTGAGTGCAAAGAACTTTGATAGAGACCAGCATTCAGCTGACTACGTGTGGTTCTACAGCAATAATTAGATTTGTTTTGGGAATGAATAAGAAACACTGTACACCAAGGGAAGAAAGGACTGCAAAGAAAGTGCGACCTTCCCTTGTTATAGATAAGGAAAGATGGTCCAAGAGAGGAAACGACCTTGCCTGGGTCACACAATTAATCTAAATTGGGGCAAAAGAAAAGGTCCACACACCAGCCTTCTAAGAGATGTGATTCTCTCCCGACACCCTTTGCATGAGCTCTTTTGTGTTAGGGTGACAGTTTCCACAATGGACCTGTTAAAAAGAAAAGGCTGCTTGGGAGAGAGCAAACCTGAATGCTTTGTCCTTCCACTTAAGCAATTAACAAGAGGTCCTTTACCTGGGAACTTACCAAAGAACTCAGCCAAAAAGATAACGTGGAACCTCTCTAAATTCTGTTGAAGTTGGATTCACCCCAAACTTCTGAGACTAATGCCAAGAGAATGAACGAAGCCCTGGGAGCTCAGCCCTTGCAGAACGCTGCCCTCTGCTCATCCGGGAGCCCTCCTCCATTGACCAACCCCTTCCTTTTAAAATTTTTCTGTGTAATGATCCCTTAGCTTCCCCAATGCCCTGTTTCTGATTTCTCTTCTCTGGAAATCAGGTCTTCCCCCTAACTTGAACTTAATTATCTTCTTGATGAGGGACATTTAGGAGGGACTCGGCAGCTCAGCACCTAGTCAGCCCAGCTGCTGAACCCATACTGACCTTGTGCCTAGCTTTAATGACATTTGTGGAGACTAAGTCCCTGATTGATGGATGGATTGATTGATGGATGCAACTACTTTTTTAAAGGGTTCAAACCACCACTCCATATGGATCCAGGATGAGGTCTCACTCAGGATTTCCCTCCACAGGGAATTCTGTGTCTTAAGAACCGGGTGTGCCTCTCCACCTGGCCAAGTCCGCCCACAGCTTGAAAGACAGATGGCCAAGGTGGATGGAGCTGGAGGAGGCAAATGGCTGAGCAGCCAGGAAGTCTCACGCAGGGAGTCAGAAGACAGATGATAATGCCAAATGTCCTTGGCTGTTCAAGACCAAGAAGTCCAGAACAGGCTGGGCAACTACCAAAGGGAAATACATCTTTGAAGTCTACTCTGAAGGACATAGGACTCAGAGGTTGCCTTTAGCCAGAGAACTGCGGGGTCTATTCCAGCCAACTCCTCTACTTCTAGGACTAGCGATGAGGCTGATTTATGAGATGCCTGTGACCTACCATGTAAGATGGGTAGATAAAAGACCAAGAAAAGAATATCTGAAATCATCCTTGAACCACCTGATTGTAGCTTAATCTTTCTGTACAAATGCATTTTCTTTTGGCTTGTCTCTAGCTGAGGCTAGAAGGCTTCATGCTGAGAGGAAAGGCCATCTGTTTGGGGAGGATATTGTTATTTGTTTAATGTTGAGAGCTAAATGGCTCACTTTGACAAGCTCCATAGGTTTGTGTAATTCAGCTGACAGTCTGAACTTAGAAGTGGCCACCTGAGGACCTTGAGACAAAATACCAAGCAAGCAAGGAACATAGTCACTTTTCCATGACTGACCTTTCCAGTGTGGCTTTTTGTATTTCATGAAGGACAGAACAAGTGCAACAGGGATGTCTTAGTCAGTTTGGGTTGCTTTAAAACAAATACCATTGACTGGGTGGCTTAAACAACAAACATTTATTTATCACAGTTTTGGATGCTGAGAAGTTCAAGATCAAGGTGCAGGCAGATTCAGTGTCTGTCTCTTTATGATTTGCAGTAGGCTACTTTCTTGGTGTGTCCTCATGTGATAGGGAGAGAAAGAGCTCTGTTTTCCTTCTCTTCTTATAAAGGTACTGATTGTATCATGGGGGCTCTGCCATGATGACATCATCTAAACCTAATTACCTCTCAAAGACCCTCACCTCCACATGTCATCACACTGGGGATTAGGGATTCAACAGAAGAACATTCAGTACATAGCAAAGGATTCAGAGTTTTACTCCAAAAAGCATGAGGGAGGGAAGCAGGGAGTAGCCTTTTGAAAGCTGAGTGCTGGTGGGGTTTTCTAGGGTATCTTATTTCAGAATTGGCCTAATTGAAGAATCAGTTTTACTATTTCTCACATATCAAATAAGATAAATTGACTATCCCTATATTGACAATCTATTGCTACAATAATGCTATAGTACAAACCACTCCAAGACTCAGTGGCTTAAAACAATAATCATATATTGGTTATGTGTGTGGAAATCACTTATGGGAAGACAAGATGAGTTCATAGGATAGGAATTTAGGCTGTGCTTAGTTGGACAGTTCTCCCGGTCTTAACTGGGCTCCCTCATGGGTCTGGGCTTGACTGACTATGGCTGATCTAGGATAACCTTGATGGAGATGTCTCAGATGACTGGGGCCTCTCTCCAAGTGTCTCTCACATCCTTCCAATAGGCTGACTCAGATATATTCTTATTTATGGAGAAGCAAGAGTGAGTGCAAAAAATGTACAAGTGCTTCCACAAATTTCTACTTTTGTTAAGTTTGGTCAAAGCAAGTGATGTGACCAAACTGTGACTCAGTGCATGAAGACAATTCTAAAGATATGATACAGTGAGGCTATTAACCAGGGCCATTATTGCAGTCATTCTACAATATCTTAGGAAAATCCAGCTTGATCAGTAGTGGTACTGCCAAATCCTTACCAGCTTTAGGATATTGGTGACATCCAGACAAAATGTACCCATGGGCAGTTTGGTCTCTACTGCACTGAGCATTGTAAGGCTGGGTTTCCCAGGAAAGTTCCTGCCCACTCTTTCCTCCTAGTCTGACTGTAATTGACTTTCAGGCCTCACAGCAGCCCCTGACTGCTGGAGCAGCCATTCTACAGTCAGAGCCCAAAGCAAGAACGCATCATCTCATTGTCCAGCGTTAGCTTCCTTTCCTTGAGTGTTTGAGGGAGAAGATGAATGTGCACAGAAGCCCAGAGGATGAAGGGAACTTTATTAGTCTGTTTCTCCAGAGTAACAGAACCAATAAAATGTGTGTGTGTGTGTATACATATGTAAATATATATACACACACAGAAAGAGAGGATATATACATGCTTAGAATAAATCACTTTGTGTATAAAAGGTTTTATTATAAAGAATTGGCTCTTGTGATTATGGAGGCCAAAAAGTCCCACAGTCTGCCATCTGCCAGCTGGAGGTCTAGGAAAGCTGAGGGTACTTTCAGTCTGACTCTGAAGGCCTGAGGATCAGGGAAGTTGATGGTATAAGTTTAGTCCAAAAACAGGAGAAGACCCAGCTCAACAGCAAATTCTCCATTCCTCCACCTTTTTGCTCATTCAGGCTCTCAATGGACTAGATGATTCCCTCCCCCAACCCTGGGGATGGCCATCTGCTTTAATCAGTCTACTGATTCAAAGGCTAATCTCATCCAGAAATACCCTCACAGATACATGAAGAAATAACGTTTAACCAATTATCTGAGCACCCTGTAGCCCAGGCAAGTTAACACATGAAATTAACCATCACAGGAACAATAAGTAGAGATTGAAGAATGAGGACAGACTACCATGTAAGTTCCCTGGAGAGACTGTCTGTTTGAGGCACAAATTTCCAGAGAAGGGAGGAACCTTAGAGGTCACACCCTGCAGTGGCAGTGATCTCCATGATGTGTGTCACCACAATGTGTGTCCTTTCCTAACTTGCTGCTACTCTTCCAACTTGCACAGAGTCCATTCTGTCTTTGTTCCTCTTACTTGATTCTCATTTCCTACTTCTTTCTTTTTGAGGTAGGCTTCACCTCTGTAGAGGTCTGAGCGTGGGTTGGAAGAGAATTTCCAGACACAAGGCAGAATGTAAGGAAGATATAGTTTATTAAAGAGAAGGGACGTTGCAAAGACAGTGGGACAACTTCCTGGCAGACCAGGGAGAGCCAATGCTCTGATGGGCTTGCAGCCAACTTTTATAACCCCAAAACAAGGAAAATTCCTGCTAAGAAAATGGCACTAATGGATTGCTCAGTGCGCCAAAGGCAACAGGTGTCGTTAGGTGATAGGCTAGGGTCTTATATTGTGAATACCTTCCCTAATATGGGGTCTGGTTTTTAGCTAGCCCAAGTCATGAATCAAAGATTGCTATGGGGGCTGAGGTAACTCCAGAATTTGGTTGCTATGAGGGTCGGGTTAACTCTGGAATCTTGTCTTGTGACTTTTGGTATAGGGCTCCACAACCTCTTTAATCCCAGACAGGTACCTCTTGGCTATTTTTCCACTTAAGGTCGGTGGCAGAGTGACACAGCAGTTATATTCTCTGATATAGTCCTGAGCAAAAAGGGTGCAGGGGGAATAAAGAAAGGAATATTCTTTAAATAGTAAGGCTTTGATGTCACTGGAATTTCACAAATGCTGTATATAAGATTTAATCCATCCCTCTTTACTTTACAGAATAGGAGCCTGAAAGTCAGTAGGGTAAAGGATTCTATACCTAGATATATAGTCAGTTGGTTAATGGAGCCTGGACTCAAGACTTGATTCCTAGCTCTGAACTCTTTATCCAGAGATGACATTTAGAGATAGAGAATGCCTTCTCATTTCTGAATATGTTCTAGCAAGACTTAAAACCATTGCATCAAGGAAGAATTGGATTAATTTTCCCCTGAGGTCTTTTCTAACTGAGATTCGGAGACACTGAATCTAGCCACGAAGAAAAGTTAAAGAGCCTACACTCTGTTGGCTGTAGGGCTTTGATGTAAATGGCAGTCTTCTGTCCCTGATCAGCATTCTTTTCCTGTACTCTCCATCTTAAGTGTGTCTCACATGAAAACTTGCCATGTTGGGTGTTTCTCACCTAGAATAGCTTCACATTTCCTGAGTTGAAGTGCTCCAGAGTAGGAAAGAAGATCCTATGGTCCTTATTTGCATTTGCTGGATTCATTTCAGTTGTTCCTGGATCAGGAACCCATTTTTTAATATTTGCTGTAAAGCTGCACAGAACCCTAATTATTTGGATCATTTAAAGTAATTGATTTTTTTCTTCATTTTTCTTTCTCTTGTTCTTTCTCATTTCCTTTGGAAGACTGAATGAAAACACAAAGAAAAAAGCAATTTTTGCAAGAATAAAATATCCTGAATTCCTTTCTCAGATGATGGTTTTTTCATCCCTAATAATCTTCTTTCTATTCCTTAAATTAATATAACTAAATTTTCCCACCAACTTTCCTTAATGAAGAAGAGCGAGTTTGTACCTCTGGAGGGTAACTCTTAGATGCCCCCACTTATACTGAAAATTTTTTGAAGCCCTTAGTCTTTTTTTAATGGAATTTCACATTCTACTCTCCAACCTATGCATTTTTTCTTTAAGTGTTACAACTATAAGTATATAATACCATGAACTAAAATGGATTCTGAAGGAAAAGCTACCACGTTTATCCTACATCATCTATCCCAGCTATACGGCCACCTATCCTTTCAGGTGATGTCATAAATATTATTGATTAAAGAAGTATGGCTTTAAACATCAAGTAGGGATGCTGATCTTGTCTTTGAAAATCATGAAATCACTAAAGGAAGTATTCAGTAACTGTCAATATTTAATCATCCCCAAAGATATTAAAATTACATTCTATCCCACTAATGGATAACACATTCCCCAATATTTATTTTATGTATAGTGTCTTACAATATCAAGAGCTAACATTTGAGTGTTTTATGCAGAATCTTTCTTCATCCTCATAACTCTGTAAAGTAAGAACCATATCAGCATCTCCATTTTCAAAGATGAACTGCAACCACAAAGGAATTAAGTCACCTGCCCAAGGTCACAGAGCAAGTGAAGGGGTGAAGGTGGGGCTCATGATGAGACTCAGGCAGTGAACCTCAGAACCACCTAGCTGGTGGTTCCTCCCTATAAGTTTCTTTCAGTTCTTGGGAAGTGGTTGCAGCTCCAGTTGATCAGCCACCCTCCACAAGGATGATTGTTCTAGAAGCAAATCCTATGACTTGTGCATCACAAGACAATTTGTTGTTTCTCATCTATTTCTCCAGTCAAGGAGAGAACAAAAGAGCCCCTTGGCCATTTTCAGATATCCCTTGTCTTTTTAAGAAAAAGAGGGCATTTGTATCTAAAGCAAAAACCAAATCAAACCAAAACAAAAATGCAGTGACTCAGATACTGCAGGACACTAACCCCGGAGATACTTAAACCAGCAAACGATGAGGTCAGAGGTAAGCTCGGGGGGGGGGGGGGGGGTCACATTAAAAGCCTGCAGGGAGAAGACTCAACCATGATGGAAAAGGTTTCTGGGAAGAGCATCCCCTGTAGCTGTGTTCTGTTGTTTCCTGGCTATTGTGCTGTACATTGTCTATCTGCCTGCGTTCTCTAATCATTCTTCCATTAACTCCTTCAGATGCTCAGCCATTTTCCTTGGCTTGTGTCATCAAAGGATATTCTGGCCATTGGGAACAAGGATAGTACTATCTCCTTGATCCACTTCTTCCTAGTGACAATTAAAATTTTCTCCAATGTTATGCCCTTGAACATGGAGATGTCTGGCACCAGACCACCAGCACCCCAAGAAAGGGAGCTTTGGTGCTCTCAGCTCTGGTTCTCTAGAGTCATGGAGCCCCTCATCATCCTACATTGTTTTTCCTTCATTCAACAATATTTATTAAGCCTCTACTTTGTGTAAACCCTGGGCTAGAAACTAGATAAAATAATAGACATATATGTTCCCAATATCTGGAAGAAAGGGGGACTCAGTTAATAAATAATACAGATATATGCAAACTTACACTGGGTAAGTGCACAAAGGACGTGTGTAAAGGTAAAGGTGGAGAAAGGGCAGAGCGTCCCAGGCAAAGAGAATAGCACAGAACACCTTTGAGGCCAGAAGGCAGGCGGAAGGAGACATAATAGGAGGCTGCAGAGTTCGGTAACATATGAAGAGTCTTCTGAGTCATGTGCATGATCTTATCCCAAGAGTATAGGAAGCCATTAAAGTGTTTAGTTAGTCGGGGAAGGGCTGGGGATCTCATGTAATCAGTTATGGTCTGGAAAAGATTACTCTGGCCTCAGTGTGGAGAATGGATTAGGAGGAGGGCAAGAAGGGATTAGGGAAGTCAATCAAGAGGCTATTAAAGATGTTCAGGCAAAAAGGCTTAGACAAGGACATTGGAGCTAGAGATAAATGTTTAGATAAGAAAGATATAGGAATATACATTCCATAGGAGTTGCTGATAGATTGATATGGAGGAGTAAAGATGACTTCTCCATTCTGTTTTGCACAACTGGATGAATTGCGTGCCATTCAGTGATATAGGGCACACCAAAAGAGGGCCAGGTTTGGGGGTGAAAATCATGTTCAGTTTTAGACCATTTTTTGACATGGAGCACCTCTGAGTTTGAAATAAATGTATTAAGTAGGCAGTGTGATATATGGGTCTCCAGTTTAGGAGAGAAGTCTGAATCAGGAGTATAAATTTGAGAGTCATTGGCATAGAGAAGATAATTAAAACTATAAACAAGGAGATGACCTAGGGAGAGAATGTCAAGTGAGAGAAGAGGAACTGGAACTGAGCCTTGAGGAAACTCAAATATTTACTAGCCATAAAGATGGGAAGATTTGCAAAGGAGGCTAAGAACAAGTGGACAGGAATTCAGAGGAAACTCAAGAGGCCAGGACATCCTGGAAAACAGAGGGAGGGAATTCTTTTAAAAGGGAGGAGTTATGCAGATACTGTTGAGTGGTCAAGTAAAATCCTGGATTGGTTTGTTTGGGCTTCCAGCACAAAATACCATAAACTGGATGGCTCATAAACAAGTTCTTTTCTAATAGTTTTAGAGGCTGGGAAGTCCAAGTTCAAGGTACCAGCAGATTTGGTGTCTGGTAAGGGACTTTTTCTAGATGGCCAAAGTGTAACTTCACATGGCAGAAAGAGCAATGAACTTGCGCTCTGGGGTCTGTTCATAAGGGAGCTAATCCCCAGCTTAAGGGCTTTGCCTTCATGACCCAGTCACCTCCCAAAGGTCCCACCCCTTATCACACCTTAGGGATATAGGCCTTTAATATATGAACTTTAGGCCATAGCACATGGGTACTGAAAAATGGGTACCCATTGACATATTAGCAAGTTGGAATCCATTGGTGACCTCTTCAAGAACCATTTATGAATTAATGGGGAGGCACGCCAGATTGAGGAGTAGCTGAGAAATAAGAAAATAAAGACAGATAATGATTTCGGGAAGTGTGGCTGTGAAGGGCAGATGGAGACAGGGTGAGGACTAGAAGACTATGGGGAGTCTCTTCCCTACCTTGGCTGTAGCTCCCACCTGACTTCTTGATTTTGGACAATTCCTTGCCTTCTTCAGCCCATACTTCTGTGTGTGTGTGTGTGTGTGTGTGTGTGTGTGTGTGTGTGTGTGTGTGTCTGTCTGTCTGTGTGTGTGTGTGTGTGTGTGTGTGTGTGTCTGTGTGTGTGTGTGTGAGAGAGAGAGAGAGAGAGAGAGAGAATTTCTGCTCACCCCTGGCTCTCTGTATTCCTGGCCATCACTCCCAGTGACTGCCTGTCATGTTCCCACCCTCACTCCTGGCCCCTCTCCCACTGGCCTGGTTGCTGTAGCCCCTGCCAGGCGTTCCCAGACAATAGGGCTGTGCTTAGCCTGACACTCCTAAAGAATAGAAAGTGAGGGAAATCTGGCCTGGAATTGGATATACAAGTTTAATTTAAAAAAAAAAGAAAAAGAAAGAGAAGTAATTGCGTGTGTGCCTTGAGTGGAGGGCTGCAAGGGGAAGAGTTGGGTTGATCCCAAACTCTTGGTGTTTCTCTCATCAGTTGAATTCAGTCACCAGCCTCATTCTACAGCTGGAATATGTTGGAAATCATAGCTTTGATGGTAATGATAGATAGCATTTGTTAAGTTATTGCTATATACCAGGCACTGTGCTAACTGTTCTACATGGATCTTTTAATCTTCACCACTATAAGGTGAGTACTATTATTATCATCCCCATTTTGCATAAAAAAGCCTCAAGGTCAATGAGACTTAGAGATGTTAAGCGATTTGCTGAACGTCGTACATAGCTAAGTAGAGGTGGAGCTCCTGGGTCCACTCAGTCAAACTCTGGAACTTGTGCTTGTCATCACCCGACTCTACCTCCTCTCCAGTCCTCTCATCTGAGAGCATCCAGGTAGATTATCTCCCTGAGGACTGGGGGCCTTGAAATGGCTGCATCTCTGTGCCCAGACACAAAAGAAAACAAATACCCATGAGCTTTCTGACACTTCCTGTTCTCAGCTAGATAGAGGGAACGAGGTTTAGCGAAAAGGGTGTTGGACTCGGAAGAACTGGATTCCATTTTGATGCTGCCACTTGTTAACTGTGTGATCCTGGGGGACTCAGTTCACCTTCCTGAGCCTCAGTTTGCCATTGGTTAATTGGAAATAATATCCACTGAGTGTTGAAGATATGCAAGGCATTTTCATACCTGTTATTTCATTAAATCCTTACTCTCCCCCCAAATCCCATTTTATAGTTGAGAAAATATTCTTGTTGAGGTAAATGCATGGTACATTTCTCTGGACATAACCTCCACCTATGTGCAGGGCTGGCCCCTCTTTCCTGCCTGCAGAATCCACCCTATTAGCCCCTTTCCAACACCCTCTGAGAGACTATCTAGTTTCCAAGCTCTTACTCATCTCAGCCAGCTACCTCTTTCATCTCTTCAGTTAACAGGTAATAACTGAGCACCTACTCAGTTGGGAGAAAAGGGACTTTCTCTGCACCTTTCGAAGCTGGCATCATGGGCAGCTGCCAGCTGCTTGGTAGAGCTGTCATCATTTTAGGGAAGCCGAGTCCCTCTTACTAATTCCTCTCCAACTCAGCGTAGCCCATGTCTTTATCTGCGTGTCTGCTGAGTCTCCCACAGAAGGGAAAGGAGGACGATGTGGCTGTGGGTGTGTATTAGGGAAGGGTCATTAGCACACATGAATTCTCTCTGCACAGGGACGGCCCACACACTGCACAGTGGTCCTGGGGTCCTTGGTGCCCACTCAGGGCATCCAGCTGGCCAGAGACTCCACTCCGTGGGCAGAATGAATTTGATGCTCATCATTATAAAAGGCTAAGAGCAAATGTAGTCATTAAAAACATCAGTCTCCAGCAAGCATGACTTTCAAGTGGTAAGAAAACAGGGGGCTGTTTCTTGTGTGACATTATCTCGACCTAGAAAAGCACAGTCATGACCACAGCACTGTCATGACCCCACCCTTAGGAAACTCCAATTGTCCTTCGATATTCCCAGGTTAGTTTTTCCTTCCTGAAGCCCTGGATTTGGAGAGCTTTCCTCCTCATGGGGGCAGCAGGGGTTACTGGATGGAGCTTACAGCTGGGGTGTCTGTCCACCATAGCTGACCATGACCAGCGTCTCTCACTTCTCTGCACTGATTCCGTGAACAACTGACGTTGCCACCCGAATCTTTCCTGACATCCTTCAAAACCAACTGCAGGAAGAAATGTGTTTTTGTTGTTGTTGTTCTTTCTCAGGTTTTTAATTGCACAAATTCCATCTGATAGTACATCGCAGCCAATACCCTAAGGTAATTTTAAAGATTTCTCAATAAGATGAAGATTGGTGCCTAGTTCATGTCTATATTCTTATACTGACAGCCATGACTTGCTTCAAAAAATTTTGACTTTGACAGGGTTCTCTAATTAATGACTAAGAATGTTCAAGTTCACATCAGTGCCAAGACTTTAAAGGTAATGCAAATTTAGCTTTAAACAGATTTAGGTGAAAATAACCTAAAAACAAATGATGGGGGTAAAGTGCTAATTTTTTTTTCTTTAGGCAGAGTTTTCTGGGCATTTACAGATTAGTAGGAGTCAAACAAATTAAAGACATATTAGTATTAAAGAGCAGCGACCCCGCCAACCCCAGCCTTCCCTTACTTGAAAAACATTGGCTTTCTGCTGAAGCCTTTGGGTGTTATCCAAAAAGTCTTCCAGCCAGGAGGTGGCGCTGCAGCCCATAACCAATAGAGTTTTACAGTTTTCTTTCTTTGTTTTTCAATTTCATTTTAATACGCACTTACATAGGTAATACTTTAAATTTAACTTGGTAATTCTTTACCCTTATCTTCCCCTTTTCCCCCTTCTCTATGCTTCCGTTTTCTTTCTTCTTTTCCTCTGTCCCTCATATGATGGCAAATTTTACTGTAATTTAGTCCTATACAGCAAAAGTCTTAAAAGACTAATAGTTGATTCTACCAAAAATATTTATTTGTGTGTTTGCATGTATACATATATTTGATGTTGCTTTTTCAGCATTTTCCACCACTATTCCACAATTCTGTGTCGACAGCACATAAGAGGTTTTATATATGTATTAACCAAGTTACAGTTTGGGATTCTACCCTAAGGTTAGTATAATTCCTTTGGATAAATATTATCCTTGTTCTTTAGAACAAGCTTCCTGATCTGTTTTCTTGTTGTGGAGTTATATGGTAGGCTCCCCTGTGCTGCTTCTATTGCACTCCCATTTTTCTTGCATAGTTTTCCTCCCTTTTAATCTTTTCCCTTATGTCTGTGGACACAGGCTAGATATCATCTTGGCAGCTTGAGCTACTGTGAATGAACAAAGAATTAATGGACAGTTGGTTGAAATCCTTCATGTTGTAGCTTTAGGAAATAAACCATTTTGTCAATCTAGTTCTTATAAAACAATCTAGTTCTCATATGTTCTCAAAAAACATATGCCAACCAGTGGAGCCTTGCAGTCTCCACATCATCCATCTTGCTGTCTTTTCGTGGTATATTTTGGTCCCTGTTGTATACATATTTGGTGTTTATTTTATAGCAAGGACAAACTGGTCAGGTAGAAAATTCCCCAGGCCCTGACAGCAAATGCACAAACTTTGTGTGAAGATCTTAGAGATTCCTCTTGCAAGATATTCATTCAAATTCGTGAGAATTGTGTCCTCCCTATTTTTCTCTAACTCCTTTGTCTAGCGGTGTGGGAGCACCATACATTTTCAAACTTGAAAATTCTAAAATGTGGCAGGAAGCTGTCTTGAAAGCCATTGCCTTATGCTCACTTAGAATCCATTTCTTTAATTGTTCAAAGAAACCAGCCTGGAAAAATCTTACCCCTAGTCTTGGCTTGCTACTCTTGCCATTCAGATCTCAGCTTAAGTATCGCTTCTTCAGAGGAGCCATTCCTGACCATCCAACCTTAAGCAGCTCTCTAGATACTTGCTATCACATTGCCCCATTTCAATTCTGTCTTGTCATATCTGACATTTTCTTTTTTTATAGGTATTCTTATTCATACAATTCATATTATTATTCTCCCACAAAGGAAAGACAATTCCAGGAGAAAAAGACATTTTCTGCTTTATTTGCTGCTGAATCTCCAGCAATGGGTCAATTAGCCCTTGCTGTGTAACAAACCATCCCTGAAACTTAGTGGCCTAAAACAATAAACCATTTCTTTATTTGCTTATGGGTCTGTGGATCAGCAGTTTGGGAAGGGCTCTGCTGTGACAGTTTTCCTCTCCTTATCATGGTGTCAGCTGGATTCACTCATGTATTTACAGTCAACTAATGGTTGGTGGCCCACTTACAGATCTGGGGGTTGGCTGGATGTTAGCAAGGGCAATGGTGAAAGCTGTGTGCTCACATGTTGCTCTCATCCTTCAGGGAAGCCTGGACTGATTCATATGGTGACAGTCACAGGGTTCCCAAGAGCAACAAGAAAGGGTAAACCCCAATAATCAAGCATATTTTTTTAGACCCTGATTGCATGATACATGCTAATATCCCCATTGACCAAAACAGGTCACATGGTCAAGCCCAGATTAAAGGAGTAGAGAAATGCACTCTTTTCATGGGAGAAACTTCAAAGTCACATTGCAAGGGGGCTACAGGATGGGAAAGCAGACACGGAGATGGGAGGAATTTATGACTCTCTGCAATTCATAACAAGCGAGTGGTGCATGGCAGTCACTCAGTAAATACTTACTGAATGGGTGAGTGAATGAGAAAAAGGAAAAATCAGTTATCCAATCTACCAAATAGAATCTCAGGTCCTTCATGTGAGTAATAGTTTCTGATAAAAGTATCATGTTTATCAAGTTATGGTTTCTGCCTTTAAAGACTTGATCTAAAGCAGCCTAATGTTCGGCTAGAAATTAACAATAGCACTTATCCTGTGGGGGTTGTGCTTGTAAGAGCTCCTGTATCCACAATGGTGGAGGAACTTCAAAGAGGAAGCTAGAAAAGTGTGCCTTGGACCACATCACCAGAAGCACAAACCTACCAAGCTAAGAAATGAACAACAGTGAATTCAAAAATCGGTTACCAAGGGGCCAGGTTTTTGCAATCAGCCATAATTTGTATTTCTGTCCTAAAGCCATTTGTTTACTTCTCTATAAAATAGAGATTTAAATGAGAGGAATCCCCACAATGTTATAACAAGCCTATGTCCATCATCTTCTACATTTTATAGCTGAAGACTCATGCTAGCTCAAGTCAGGTTTTAAAACATATGCCACAATCTTACTTTACAAAGATAGGGAAAATTTAGATAAATAAAGAGACAGGTTGGGAGAAAGCCTTTCACTACTTGGCATTTCAAAATTCTCCCTCTCTCTCCAGTCTAATCTTATTTGCCTCTCTTTTACTGTAACGTTGATGATACCTGTATCCTCTCCAAATTCTGATAAAAATGATCCTTGGACTAGCCACATTTACCTCTTAATTTGATTCCACAGGTGCACCCTTATTTGGAGGTTTTAGGGACCCCTTTTCTCTGTCAGATAGAGAGGCAGCAAAGGCAGATAGCCAACTATTAGCTTTATTGCCAGTGAGGCTTCATTGGAGGCTGTGGCTTAGATACACAGTATTACAGGGTTACTGATATTGAAGCCCAGAATTAGGCTCCCTGCCTAGTCACAGACTCACTGCACAACCATGGGCCTTTCCTCATGAGGACCTGTACTAAACATTAAGACCAGGAGGAGCAAACTGGAATTCTAGTTTCCAAGAGAAAGAAGAGAGAAGCTAAACCAAGAATTCCCTGTTTCTTTTCTGCAAACTAACGCTTATCCTTTTAGAGAGAGGAGTGAGGATGAGGGTGGAAAATTCAGGGAAAGAGACCAAAGAGGTTTCCCCATGCAAACGCCTTGAACCCACCATACGTTTTCTATTGTTTGCATTGAAAGATTGGGTTTCTCATCCCAAGTTCCCCAGAAAAAAGTCAGTGCCATGTCAGCATTCCCAGCTCACCAAATGTATTCATACGTGGGCTGTGTCATTGTCTTAGGTTTGGGATTCAGAAACAGTTTGAGACTTTCTTGTACTGTATCATCTGAATTGCTGCTTCATTTATTGCTGGAGTCTTCCTCCTGCCAGGTTGCAGCAGAGTGAAGACGGCTGGCTGGCATTTTCGCCTGCAGCCACTGAGTATTCCAACTGTGTTTTGAAATGAGGACTTCATCTCTCTGAGGTCCTCAGCTAGACTGGTCCATCAGTCCAGGATTCATTGACAGGCTCCTCCCTACCCAGTGATATAGTAGCACAAAGCAGTATCACTAAGTTGGTAGGAGTGGCTTGGGCCATGCTCCCTTATGCTGTATGATTTATTACAGGAGGGGGGCAGACATGCCTATCCCCCCATCTAAACTGTGCTAAACTGCCAAGGATATCATTTCCAATGTGCAGTAAATATGAACATTTTAAAATAATTGTTACCTTCTTATTTTAAATGCATCTAGAGGAATCTAAACACTTGAGCAATGTGATATTCACTATCCTCACTTTAAAACACACACACACACACACGCATGCAAGTTCTTTAACAGTAGGAAATTTTACATGAGTTCCTATTCTTTCTGAATTTGAATTTCCATTCCACTTCCCACACAGAATTTTATCCTAACGTAATGTATTTTGAAACTGTTTTATAGAAAAGCCTGTTATGCTTTTCTGCATCAAAAGTATTACATATAAATGGATATGTAACTTTTTATTGCTTGTGAGCATAAAGCACTAGGTATTATTAACTTTTTTCTGTGAGATATCATTAAAGCTATTATTTTGTATTTAATCAAAACAACAAATATATTTTAAATTCTGGAACGTATTTATTAATTAAAAAATAAAAATTTATAGTAAATATTTGTTAATGAGATGAAAGGGATTCTAGATTAGATTATATATTTTGAACAAATATCATTTATCGTTAGATTGAGGTGGGATTCACCATCAATTTTATTTATCTCTCTTTTTGTCTTTAAAATGTAAACAATGACAAGCTATATTTAAGATCTGTTGTAACAGTGCCAGTCAATTCTTTGAATGCCTTCTGAGTTACACACTAAAAATCCTAGGGATTTATCATTAAAAATTGTTTATCATCTATTTATTGACAGCTCAGATTAAATTGCCCTTCAATTTTATTGAAAACAAATTAGAAACTGCTTGTCTTACAAAGGATTGATTTCTAAATCATTAGTCATTTGCTTTCTCAAAACCAAGAACATTTTAAATTTTAAAATGTCTTTGTTTAGTGCCCTGGAGGTTTCTACTCCCTAAGGCAATAAGAAGTGAGAACTAGGATAATGTGAGGTGTGCTTTCCTTTTGTAAAGTTGGGAGAGAAAAAACACCACCACTACCTTAGCCACTTTATCAGGCAATCTTTAGTATGAAGATTGATTTCCATAAAACTATACCTGCCTGGTAACCAAGGTTGTTCTGATAAGCCTACTCTCTTAAACAGAAAAGCTCAGATTTATAGTATTTGCTGAGTTCCATGTTGTAAATATTCCCATGATATGCATCTGATATCACTGAACTGCAAAGTTGGAAAGATATGTACAATCAGCTCTCATGAACTGGTAGAAGCTGATTCTAGAACACCATTGTCCTGTATCCCTGGGAAAGTCTTCATCTAGGCCAATTTGAATACTGCTGCTCTAGATCACTGTAAGTCTTCATTTCAATCTTAGCATTTTTTTTTTAAACCTAAAGGCAATTTAAATAATGATTATCTCTTGCAACCCTGAAGGTGCATTTTGCAGATGAAGGAGCTGCAGTTCATAAAGAACAAGTAATTTGCTCAAGGTCATACAGCTAGTTTGTTAGTAGAAGAATTGAGCCCAGAACTCAGATTTCCTACTTACAGGGTTGTATTGAGTCCCCAGGTTAGTTCTTTCTAGAATCCCATGATCTGAGTTGGAAGGGACCATGTGGAACGTTTGGTTCTATATCTACTACCTGTAGGAATCCCCCCTCCCTAATATTCTCTAGAGGTAGACATCTAGTTTCTGGTGAACTTGTCCCAGAAATGCTGGTTCTTGCCATCATGCTCTGTTCAATTTCATTTTTTGACCAGCACTATTACCCTACCCCTCCTGTTTTCTAACTGTGACCAAATTCCATTTCATGTTAATTTCAGTAAGCTATTTCTGATCTGCCTTCCAAAGGCTCCAGAATAAATCTAATTCCTCTTTCATGGGACAGACTTTAGTTATTGGAGGGTTTTAACTATAATTGCAGTCCCCTCTTTTGCTCTCTTAGTGTATGAAGTAAGCAGAATCAATGCAGCCAGTGGTTTACATTGGGGTCCATGGGCTATGCAAATCCTTGTTCATCTAAGGAAGCCTCTCTGATATTATTCTTAGGCACACTATCTTACCCTTGGTATTAAAGCATCAACCTTCTACTCTTGGAAATTCGAGTCTGCCACGTAAGATAAAACTTATCTTCCCTCACATTCTCCATCTCTTTTCACATTTAACTTCAGCTCTTCACTTTACCCCCAAATTGTATACTTGTTTAGCCAATTCATTTTCTCTGCTAAAGATGATGAAGGAGTTTATATTTCAGAGTGCATGGTTGGAGAGCACACTAAAGCTTGTATCAGTGATTGATTTTTATTAAGTACACCACTTTCCCTAGTTAAGCACGCAGATGGCTTCAATGTTCTTCATGTGGCATTTTACTAGACCTATAGTGTTTGCTATAACAATATAATTGATGGTTAAAAGTGAATGCTTTTGCTCTAAGGTCAGGACAAAGACAGGGATGTTCACTCTAGACACTTCTGTTCAACACTGTACTAGAGGTTCTAGCCAGGGAAAGTAGACAAGAAAAAGAAATAAAAGCCATCTATATTGGAAAGGAAGAAGTAGAGTTATCTCTATTTGCAGATGACATGATCTTATATGTAGGAAGTCCTGTGGAATGCACTGAAAAACCATAATTAATAAATTCAGCAAGATTGCAAGATACAAAATCAATGTATAAATCAATTGTATTTCTGTACACTAGCAGTGAACAGCTAAAAGAAGAAATTAGGAAAACAAGTCCATTTGCAATAGAATCAAAAAGAATGAAATACTTAGGAATAAATGTAACAAAAGAAGTGCAACACTTATACAATGAAAACTCCAAAATATTGTTGAAATAAATTGAAAAAGATATAAATAAGTGGAAAGACATTCTATGTTCGTGGATAGGAAAACAATATTGTTAAGATGACATTACCCCATAAATTGACCTACATATTTAATACAACTCCTATTAAAAATCCTAGCTGCTGCTTCTGCAGAAATTGACAAGCTGATCTTAATTTTAATATGGAAATGCAGGGGATTAAAAATAACCAAAAATCTTTAAAAAGAAAAACAAAGTTGGAAGACTCACATTTCCCAGTAAGCTATATGTAGCCTGTTGATTCTGTTTTCTGGAGAACCCTATCTAATGTACATATACATAGCCATCTGCTGCTTGATCTGAGGCTCTCCTTCATGACAGCCTGCTTCTGGAGAATCTGCCATTAGCTTAGAAGTCCAGTAAGTAGATACATGATACCTTTTAGAAGGGAAGATAGGAAACTGAAAGTCGTTTCCCTCGAGTTTTACTGCAGTGTCTGTGATTAACAGTACCTGGTAAGTTTCCTCCAAAGAAGTTCAAGAGAAGTTTTATTTCAAGTACACATGGTGTCATTTCAAGTACACATGATCTCCAAGCTGAAAGTCAGGCAGGGGTTCTTATGGTTTATAACTGGGAAAGGCCACCTTGTTGATAAGCTTGGATAAATGCATTAAATTTCTGAAACATTTGTCCATTTTGACCCGTGAAAGAGTAAAGTCAAGGACAGGAGCTGAGCTGCTAAGATACATGAAGCATCCAGTGACCAGCTCATGTGGGCATAGCCTGTGAGTTCCTGCTTAGAGTGGATCTAGCATCCATGAGAGCCAAAGGCAAGGTCTTTAATCATGGCAACCTAAGTTCCAGTAATATTAAGAACTTAAGTTCCTGCAAGTTTCAGTTTAATTTGCTATTCATTCTTTTTATTTTTCTTGGGAAATAGGAACAATAAAACTTCTGTGTGACAAGCAGAGCCTTGGAGATTCCTTCATTACTGTTTCATTGAAATGGGTACCCCATCACAGAATCAATACACAGATGTTCACTAAATGGGAAACAAAAGTTGCTTTACAGCAAGGACAGGCTCTTAACCAGAACAGACAGACATTGGTATGAACATATTGATAATAACACACAGGGGAAGTTAAGCCATGTTGCTTCTAAATCACACCTACATCATTAATCATCCCCAAAGCATATCTGCTGTTCATATTGACAGACACTTTCTTTTTAGTTAACTGGCAGGCCCTAGTAAGGGCTACAAGTCCATCAACTTGTTCAAAATCAGCTTCTGGGAAAAGAACGGATTCAAGCAAGTCTGAATGGGCCATGATTGCATGTCCATCTTTATAGCTTCCTTCTTGAGTTCTAAAATAAGATCACTTACAAACACGTCTCAATCTTGGTTTTCTAAATGGGTTTCAAGGAGGTCAGGGCATGGCAAGAAAAACTGAGTAAGAGCATGGCAGTCATGAGAGTCTCTCTCCTTTGAGAGCAGAAGAAGGCTGATAGGGTTTAGGGTGTTACAATGATGGATAGGAATACCTGTGAATGAGAAAAGGATTTCATAGGTCATTCTAGAGGCAGTAAAGTTCTGGGTATTTTCAGTTAAGGGTAAGGTCTGAACAACGTGAGGGATCATGGGACTAAGTGTAGCTCCTAAGTCAGCAGAGGCCTCTGTTAAATTAGTGGCTGCTGCCAGTGCACACAAGTAAGTGGGGAGGGTGGGGGGTGGGGGGGGTAGACATTTGCTAACTGGTGATGTGAGAGGCTCTAATAAGTGATAAATGCCTATTTAGCCTATGTCACCAAAGAATTCTTTAAGTTGCCTGCTGGTGATTTGCCCAGAAATGTCACAGATGGCTAACGATCTTTGAGAGGAAAGAATCTTTCCATTTTGTGTTATGTCATAGCGTAGACGATGTACTTGCATATGACAAAATTGAAGATAATCCTGGGAGACTTCATGTTCTTCAAATGCTAACACTGTCAGCAAATGAAGGGAATCAATTCTCCAAAACTTTTTATTTGGAAATGTAACAGATCACACACATATGATTTAAGAACAGAGTCCTGGATGATTTGGATGCTTCTAAAGCTATGGTTAAATAATTTTAAGGAGTAAGAGGGTACTTTGTAAACCATTGGGGCAAACTGTTTATACATATATTGATTTTCTTAAGTAAATGCAAATAGATACTGCAAGTTTGGGTGCAAGGGTGTACTAAGAATACAGAGCATAGCTGTACCAACGTAAAGTAAGCAGCTATCTTAAAGTTTGAGAACATGATGGTACCAGGGTTTGGGGCTGCAGGGAAGTGAAGAGGCACAATCTTGTTAACGATCCTTAAAGCCCAAACAGAGCAGTAGCCATGCCCCTCTATCTGTCCTTCAGGCAGGTAGAACAGAGGTATTCCAAGGGCAGGTACAGGGGATAATGAGTCCTTTCCAGAAGTATGCAGATACGATGGCCTGCGGTCCTTTTATTACCCTTCCTTTTGAGTGGGTCTTGGAAAGAGTATTACTGGATTGAGAACTTAAGGGCTCAGCCTTCCTAATGTGTCCCACATCTGATCTGTCTTTGACCTAGAAGCTTTCAGGGAAAGATTTAAGGTCTGAGATGTAAACGGTGAGTAATCAATCTGTGTAATCATTAAATTATAGGCTGGGGATTCTTCTCCTCTGGGTGTTTCAGAAAGAGCCCATTGGTCCATATTTAATAGTGGCACCCCTTTTAGAAAGAAGGTCTTGTTCCAACTGATCCACCCGAGTGGGGTCACTACGCAGCAAAGTGTGTTGATTGGCAAAAGAACCCAGAGAGAAAAGAGTGACTGAGACATAGGTAGTCTAAAGGGTATTTGAGATTCCAACTGTTGGAACATTTTTGTTATTCTGAGTAAGAAATAATTGAAAGGCCGAAAGGTTTGTAGTAAAGAGTGTAGCTTAGAGTCATCTAGAGATAGAACATTCTGCTTTTGCAAATGCATGCAAAATTTTCCCCTCCATGTTAAGAGTTGAGAGGCTACTTTTTCAGAGGGCTGTCATTCTGTCAAAGTTTTGAGATTTTCTCCTTCAAGCTAAGGTGGGAATTATTCTTCCAATGTCTGCTTTCCTTACTGTGTTGGCCAATGTCTTGGTTTATATCGGACACAGAGGTGCCCTTGTTCTTGGGTTTACCTAATTGCTTAATATAAAAAGCTATTATTTTGGCCTGTAATTTTTCTTTTTTTCTGAGTCAAAGTATCATCAAAGTGCCCAGCAAGTCCTGTTAATTCAGGAGGTGGGCAAACTGTCCTTCTGTCTTCTGTTTTCTACCTAAATGTGCCACCCAACAGTGAAAGTAGAGAGTGCATTGGGATATCTTTGTCCCTATGGTATTCCCTGTAGGTGATCTTTAAGCAGTTTCTGAAGTTAGAGATTGACTTATTCATTTTCTGTTTATAAGGCTGAATTGTTAGCTAGTCAATTTTAGCAGGAAAGACCTCAGAGATAGCTGCTAATTATTCTATAATCAATACATTTTGCAGTTTCTAACCGTTTCCTTATCTTTAAGTCTCATAAGGCAGTGAGCCAATTGATAGCAATCAGGGAGTCCAGGATTATAAGATCCATAGGACAGTTCTAAATTCTTCATTGAACTGTTTTCTCTCTAAGAATTTGGAGTACTCTTAGCTAGATTATGCAAAAATTGAATCTCGATTAGATCAAGTTAAAACTATAAGAGCAAAAATGCTGATCTTCTTCTTCACCTACATTATAGGACACTAAGAACATATATTGTCCAGTGAGAAGAGTGTAAAAGAAAGTATAAAGGGTCTGGTGAAGGTTCAGCAGTAATAAAAGGAACAGAGCAAGGGGGAGGAGGTGGTTGATGTACAGGGCAACAGGAAAGAAGCCAATTTGGAGTTGGGTACAGGGAAGAGGAGAGTTTATGTTTATATTTTTATATTCTGTGTATTTTAGCTTTGTCTAAGGAGTCTTTAAGGGGAGCAATTTTAGAATTTTCCTGTCTTTCAGATGCCTCTTTATACCAATAAAAAATTATTCATCATTGATTACTTGGAATCTTTGAACTCTGATTCTCAGGTGCCATGAAAATGGATTTTCTAATGAATATTTTAAGTTCTCCAGAGGGGTCACTGAAGATAAAAATTGTCCTCAGTAAGATCCTGGCATAACTGCAGAAGCCAGATGGTAAAGAGGTTTGTTGAGAACAGACAAGAGATAGATAACCAGGCTCTGGGAATCTAACCCCTACCTAATCCATGAGAGCCCTAAGCAGTGAGACCAATCAAGTCGAGAGGACAATACCAAGGCAATAAAAATTAAAAATAACAGCGTAGGTAGTACTTCAATGCAAAGGGATAAGGGTGCTTGTTCACCAAGAGCAGGACTCACTCAGTGGACCAGGCATGGGGCCCCAGGAAGGAGAAACATCAAAGGATCTTTTAGATTCTCTATTCTAAGTCGCCAAGACTGAGCAGAAGTTCAGTCCTGATCCAACTGACTGCACAAAAATTTTGGAGGAAAATCAACCAGAGCGTGGTTAGGATACATCTTTATTTGAAATGGCACAAGAAGGTTTCAAAGAATATTATCATTTAAAAGAGAAAGGTACATCATTTTTTAAGAGCTTTAATAAAAGGAGTAAAGTTTAGCCTGTTTTTGGAATAGTTGGACCAAAAAAATGGTTCTAATAAGAGAGAAATACAGATTACATGTGTGCTTTGGTTGGGTGATTCAAGTTTACTTAGAGGGGTAGGATGTCACTGTTAAGGTAGGTAGGCTAAAGTCAGTTAGAAGAAGGAGTAGAGTAGAACTGCTATGGGGAACAAGGACCACAGGAGAAATTCTCAGAGCTTCAGAGTCTATCCCACTCCAAACATACCCACTCTCTAATTCAGGATATGAATTTTGTAACGTGGCTATTTAATCCCATAATTCAAGATTAGAGCATGTGCTCTCTCTATTTAGTTAACCAGTTCGTTGTAAAGGAAAGCATTGTTGCTCCATCTCTTTTGGCTTTTCTCTCCTTATGGTTTTCTGAGTGGTACTAGCATGAGTTTGTTTTTCTCCATTTTCTCCAAGTTCTCATTCCCTTTGCCACAGAGTAGAGGCCAAATTGCCTCACCTGAAACTCAAGACCTTTCCAATATGGCATCATTGTATTCTTCATCAAATGTGACAGACACCTCTGACACCTCAAGTCCACCCCTTGATCCACTTGATTTTAGCCTCTGCTGTGATGAACAGTTCCTGAGAACTAAGTCCATCTGACCTCATGATGACTATGTCTTGCCTCAACACAAGACACAAGTCATTCAATTTTCTTTTTTTTGGGGGGGGAGGGGGGTGGGGGGAGTGCTGAGATCTTCCAACCTTGCAGAGCCCTGTTTATAGTGAAGAGAAATCAATGCCCTCAGGGCAAACCTCAGTCAACGGGGATGGGAACCAGTAAACAAATGCCCTGGCCTCCCATCCTTCAAGTGTAAACTTCTGTATGTTTCCTAGTGGATACAGGGAAATTAGGGTTCTGCTACTTACATGTGTACCTTAGATAATGTAGATAATGCATCCTTAGATTGGCCTACTTTTCTATTTCACTCTTGCTTTTTGGGCTTAGCTCCCAGTTAAACTACCTGTATCTAAATCCTTGTCTCAGACTCTGTTTTGGGGGGAGTCTAAACTAAGACATCAATCACACCTGATATATATTCATTTAATAGTCATCGAACAATTATTGAGTACATAATATGGGCCAGACACTCTTCTAGATGCTAAAGATACAGCAGTGAATTGAAACAGAAAAAAAAGCGCATCCCTTATGGAGCTATGAGAAGAGGAATTTAAAAGCATACAAAAAAACATTAAAATGAAAAACATAAAACACATTCAAATTAAGAGTGTAAATTCCATATAATTGGATAGAGCTAATATTTATATCTCATTTGTTTCTGCATAGACTGCTTCTCTTCTCTATCTGAATTCTATAGATTCTTTAAAAAATAACATTGTTTTATTCTGATCATAAGAGTTATACATGCTCACCACTGAAAATGTAGAAAAATATGGAGAAATTACAGAGAAAGCGAACAGCCATCCCCACCTAAAGGCATCCATAATTATCATGTTAGTTTAGTATCTTTTCAAGCACTTAAAGCTTATTCTAGTGTTAAAATGTATTTAATTACTAACATAGTAAAATATAACACCAATGCATTAAAATAAATATATCAAGTACCACCTTGTCATTTCTCTTTGTCAACATTTTCATGGCTATTCTAATCTGTCTATTTCAGATGGATGTCATAATCATTTTGACAATTCAAAACTAACCATGTTGGGATTTTGATTGATATGCATTAAAATCTATAAATTAATTTAGGTGTACTTGACATAATAATATTTGGTCTTGGGTTCAAGATGGCGGAGTTGGAGGACATGCACTCACTCCCTCTTGCAAGAGTACCGGAATTACAACTAATTGCTGAACAATCATTGACAAAAGACACTGGAACTCACCAAAAAAGACACCCCACACCCAGAGACAAAGGAGAAGCTGCAATGAGATAGTAGGAGGGGTGCAATCGCATTAAAATGAAATCCCATAAATGCTGGGTGGGTGACTCACAAACTGGAGAACAGTTATACCACAGAAGTCCACTCACTAAAGTGAGAGTTCTGAGCCCCACGTCAGGCTTCCCAACCTGGGAGTCCAGCAACAGGAGGAGGAATCCCCAGAGAATAAGACTTTAAAGCCAGCGGGATTTGATTGCAGGACCTCCACAGGACTTGGGGAAACAGAGACTCCACTCTTGGAGGGCACACAAAAAAGAGTGTGCTCACCAGGACCCAGGGGGAAGGAGCATGACCCCATAAGAGACTGATGGTGTTGGGAGGTTGCCTACAGAGGTGGGGGGCAGCCATGGCTTGCCGAGATGACAGGAACACTGGCAGCAGGATTTCTGGGAAGTGCTCATTGGCCTGAGCCCTTCCAGAGTCCACCATTAGCCCCACCAAAGAGCCTGTAAGTTCCAGTGCTAGGTAGCCTCAGGCCAAACAAACAACAAGCTGGGAACACAGCCCCACCTGTTGGCAGACAAGCAGATTAAAGTTTTACTGAGCTCCACCCACCAAATCAGATTAAAGTTTTACTGAGCTCTGCCCACCCAGCCCTACCCACCATCAGTCCCTCCCATCAGGAAGCACCCATGAGCCTCCTAGATAGCTTCCTCCACAAGAAGGCAGACAGAAGTACCAAGCAGTATCAGCAGTATTTCATCTTGTGGAACTGAAAACCACAGCCACAGAAAGATAGAGAAAATGAAAAGGCAGAAGACTTTGTACCAGATGAAGGGACAAAATAAAACCCCAGAAAAACAGCTAAATGAAGAGGAGATAGGCACCCTTCCAGAAAAAGAATTCAGAATAATGATGGTGAAGATGATCCAGGACTTTGAAAAAAGACTGGATGCAAAGATCAAAAAGTTGCAAGAAAAGTTTACCAAAGACTTATAAGAATTAAAGAGCAAACAAACAGAGATATGCAACACAATAGCTGAAATGAAAAATATACTAGAAGGAACCAATAGCAGATTAACTGAGGCAGAAGGGCGAATAAGTGACCTGGAAGACAGAATGGTGATAATCCCTGATGTGGAAAAGAATAAAGAAAAAAGAATGGAAAGAACTGAAGACAGCCTAAGAGACCTCTGGGACAATGTTAAACGCACCAACATTCGCATTATAGGGGGTCCCAGAAGGAGAAGAGAGAAAGGACCCGAGAAAATATTGGAAGAGAATATAGTTGAAAACTTCCCTAACATGGGAAAGGAAATAGCTACCCACCCAAATCCAGGAAGCACAGAGAGTTCCAGGCAGGATAAACCCAAGGAGAAACACACCAAGACATATAGTAGTCAAATTGACAAAAGTTAAAGACAGAGAAATGTTATTAAAAGCAACAAGGGAAAAACAACAAATAACATACAAGGGAACTCCCATAAGGGTAACAGCTGATTTCTCAGCAGAAACTCTGCAAGCCAGAAGGGAGTGGCATGATATATTTAGTGATGAACAAGAAAAAACTACAACGAAGAATACTCTACCCAGCAAGGATCTCATTCAGATTCAAGGGAGAAATCAAAAGTTTTACAGACAAGGAACAGCTAAGAGAATTCAGCACCACCAAACCAGCCCTACAACAAATGCTAAAGGAACTTCTCTAAGTGGGAAACATAACAGAAGAAAAGCACCTACAAAAATAAAAACAAAACAATTAAGAACATGGTAATAGGAACATACATATTGATAATTACCTTGAATGTAAATGGACTAAATGCACCAACCAAAAGATCCAGACTGGCTGAATGGATACAAAAACAAGACCCATATATATGCTGTCTACAAGAGACCCACTTCAAATCTAGGGACACATACAGACTGAAAGTGAGGGGATGGAAAAAGATATTCCATGCAAATGGAAATCAAAAGAAAGCTGGAGTAGTGATACTCATATCAGATAAAATAGACTTTCAAATAAAAAATGTTGCAAGAGACAAGAAAGGACACTACATAAAGATCAAGGGATCAATCCAAGAAGAAGAGATAACAGTTATAAATATGTATGCCCCCAATATAGGAGCACCTCAATACGTAAGGCAAATGCTAACAACTATGAAAGAGGAAATCAACAGTAATACAATAATAGTGGGGGACATAAACACCCACTTACACCAATGGAGAGGTCATCCACACAGAAAATTAATAAGGAAACACAAGCTTTAAATGACTCAATAAACCAGTTTGATTTAATAGATATCTATGGGACATTATATCCAAAAACAGCAGATTACACGTTCAAGTGCACATGAAACCTTCTCCAGGATAGACCACATTTTGGGTTATAAATCAAGCCTTGGTAAATTTAAGAAAATTGAAATCATATCAAGCATCTTTTCTGACCACAATGCTATGAGATTAGAAATCAATTACAGGAAAAAAAAACTGTAAAAAACACAAACAAATGGAGGCTAAACAATATGCTACTAAATAACCAAGAGATCATTGAAGAAATCAAAGGGGAAATCAAAAAATACCTAGAGGCAAATGACACTCAAAACACACCCATCCAAAACCTATGGGATGCAGCATAAAGCAGTTCTAAGAGGGAAGTTTATAGCAATACAATCCTACCTCAAGAAACAAGAAAAATCCCAAATAAACAATCTAACCTTAAACCTAATGAAACTAGAGAAAGAAGAGCAAACAAAACCCAAAGTTAGTAGACAGAGAGAAATCATAAAGATCAGAGGAGAAATAAATGAAATAGAAACAAAGAAAACAATAGCAAAAATCAATAAATCTAAAAGCTGGTTCTTTGAGAAGATAAATAAAATGGATAAACCTCTAGCAAGACTCATTAAGAAAAAGAGGGAGAGGACTCAAATCAATAAAATTAGAAATGAAACAGGAGAAGTTACAAGAGACACTGAAGAAATAATAAGCACCATAAGAGACTACTACAAGCAACTATATGCCAATAAAATGGACAACCTGGATGAAATGGACAGATTCTTAGAAAAGTATACCCTTCCAAGACTGAATCAGGAAGATATAGAAAATATGAAGAGACCAATCACAAGTAATGAAATTGAAACTGTGATTAAAAATCTCCCAACACACAAAAGTGCAGTGCCAGATGGATTCACAGGTGAATTTTATCAAACATGTAGAAAAGAGCTAACACCCATCCTTCTCATGCACTTCCAAAAAATTGCAGAGGAAGGAACACTCCCAAACTCATTTTATGAGGCCACCATTGCCCTGATACCAAAACCAGACAAAGTTACTACAAAAAAATAAAATTACAGACCAATATCACTGATGAATTTAGTGATATTGGTCTGTAATGAGCAAAAATCCTCAACAAAATACTAGCAAATAGAATCCAATAACACATCAAAAGGATCATATACCATGATCAAGTGGGGTTTACCCCTGGAATGCAAGGATTCTTCAATATATGTAAATCAATCACTGTGATACACCATATTAACACATTGAAGGGGTAAAAACCACACGATCATCTCAATAGATGCGGAAAAAGCTTTTGGCAAAATTCAACATCTATTTATGACAGAAATTATCCAGAAGGTGTGCATAATAAGGGCCATATATGACAAACACACAGCAAACATCATTCTCAATGGTGAAAAACTGAAAGCATTCCCTCTAAGATCCGGAACAAGCCAAGGATGTCCACTGTCACCACTACTATTCAACACAGTACTGGAAGTCCTTGCCACAGCAATCAGAGAAGAAAAAGAAATAAAAGGAATTCAAACTGGAAAAGAAGAAAAACTGTCACTATTTGCAAATGACATGACACTATCCATAGAAAATCCTAAAGATGCCACCAGAAAACTACTTGAGCTAATCAATGAATTTGGTAAAGCTGCGGGATACAAAATTAACACACAGAAATCTCTTGCATTCCTATACACTAACAACGAAAGAGCAGAAAGAGAAATTAAGGGAACAATCCCATTCACCATTGCAACAAAAAGAATAAAATACTTAGGAATAAACCTAACTAAGAAGGTAAAGAAACCTGTATTCAGAAAAACTATAAGACACTCATGAAAGAAATCAAAGATGACACAAACAGATGGAGGGACATACCATGTTCTTGGATTGGAAGAACCAACATTGTGAAAATGACTATCCTACCCAAAGCAATTTACAGATTCAATGCAATCTATCAAATTACCAATGGCATTTTTCACAGAACTAGAACAAGAAATTTTACAAGTTGTATGGAAATGCAAAGACCCCTAACAGCCAAAGCAATCTTGAGAAGGAAAGACAGAGTTGGTGGAATCAGGCTCCCTGACTTCAAACTATACTACAAGGCTACAGTGATCAAGACAGTATGGTAGTGGCGCAAAAACAGAAATATAGATCAATGGAACAGGATGGAAAGCCCAGAGATAAACTATGGTCAACTAATCTATGACAAAGGAGCCAAGGATATACAATGGGAAAAAGGCAGCCTCTTCAATAAGTGGTGCTGGGAAAACTGGACAGCTACATGTAAAAGAATGAAATTAGAACACTCCCTAACACCATACACAAAATGAAACTCAAAATGGATTAAAGACCTAAATGTAAGGCCAGACACTATAAAACTCCTAGAGGAAAACATAGGCAGAACACTCTATGACATACATTAAAGCAAGATCCCTTTTGACCCACCTCCTAGAATCATGGAAATAAAATCAAGAATAAACAAATGGGACCTCATGAAACTTAAACGCTTTTGCACAGCGAAAGAAACCATAAACAAGACTAGAAGGCAACCCTCAGAATGGGAAAAAATAGTTGCCTACGAAACAACGGACAAAGGATTAACCTCCAAAATATACAAGCAGCTCATGCAACTTAATACCAAAAAAGCAAATAACCCAATCCACAAATGGGCAGAAGACCTAAATAGACATTTCTCCAAAGAAGACATACAGATGGCCAACAAACACATGAAAAGATGCTCAACATCACTAATCATCAGAGAAATGCAAGTCAAAGCCACAATGAGGTATCACTTCACACCTATCAGAGTGGCCATCATCACAAAATCTGGAAACCACAAATGTTGGAGAGGGTGTGGAGAAAAGGGCACTCTCCTGCACTGTTGGTGGGAATGTAAGTTGGTACAGCCACTATGGAAAACAGTTTGGAGGTTCCTTAAAAAACTACAAATAGAACTACCATATGATCCAGTAATCCCACTCCTGGGTATATACCCAAAGAAAACCATAATCCGGAAAGAAACATGTACCATAATGTTTATTGCAGCACTATTTACAATAGCCAGGACATGGAAGCAACCTAAATGCCCATCAACAAATGAATGGATAAAGAAGATGTGGCATATATATACAATGGAATATTACTCAGCTATAAAAAGGAATGAGATGGAGCTATATGTAATGAGGTGGATAGACCTAGAGTCTGTCATACAGAGTGAATGAAGTAAGTCAGAAAGAGAAAGACAAATATTGTATGCTAACTCATATATACGGAATCTAAAAATGGCACTGATGAACTCAGTGACAAGACAAGAACAAGGACACAGATGCAAACAATGGACTGGACAACTTGAGGTTGGGGATGGGGGTGGGGTGTGAAGGGGAAGCTGAGATGAAGTGAGAGAGTAGCATAGACATATATATATATACTACCAACTGTAAATTAGCCAGTGGGAAGTTGCTGTATAACAAAGGGAGTTCAACTCGAGGATGGATGACGCCTTAGAGGACTGGGACGGGGAGAGTAGGGGGGAGTCGAGGGAGGGAGGGAATACAGGGAAATGTGTATAAAAACAGATGATTGAACTTGGTGTACCCCCCAAAAAAAATAAAAAAAAAAACAACAAAAAACAAAAAGACAGTACGGTAGTGGCGCGAAAACAGAAATATAGATCAATGGAACAGGATGGAAAGCCCAGAGATAAACTATGGTCAACTAATCTATGACAAAGGAGCCAAGGATATACAATGGGAAAAAGGCAGCCTCTTCAACAAGTGGTGCTGGGAAAACTGGACAGCTACATGTAAAAGAATGAAATTAGAACACTCCTTAACACCATACACAAAAAGAAACTCCAAATGGATTAAAGACCTAAATGTAAGGCTGTAAACACTGTAAATCTCCTAGAATAAAACATAGGAAGAACACTCTTCGACGTAAATAACAGCAAGATCTATTTTGATCCACCTCCTAGAGTAATGGAAATAAAAACAAAAATAAATAAGTGGGACCTAATGAAACTTCAAAGCTTCTGCACAGCAAAGGAAACTGTAAGCAAGATGAAAAGACAACCCTCAGGATGGGAGAAAATATTTGCAAATGAATCAACAAAGGATTAATCTCCAGTATATATAAACAGTTCATCCAGCTCAATATGAAAAAACAAACAACCCAATCAAAAAATGGGCAGAAGACCTAAATAGGCATTTCTCCAAAGAAGACATATGGATGGCCAAGAGGCACATGAAAAGCTGCTCAACATCACTAATTATTAGAGAAATGCAAATCAAAACTACAATGAGATATCACCTCACCCCAGTTAGAATGGGCATCATCATCAAATCTACAAACAGTAAATGCTGGGGAGGGTGTGGAGAAAAGGGAACGCTCTTGCACTGCTGATGGGAATGTACATTGATACAGCCACTATGGAGAACAGTATGAAGGTTCCTTGCAAAACTAAAAGTAGAATTATTATATGACCCAGCAATCCCACTACTGGGCATATATCCAGAAAAAAAACGTAATTCAAAAAGACAGATGCACTCCAATGTTCATTGCAGCTCTATTTACAATAGCCAGGACATGGAAGCAACCTAAATGTCCATCAACAGATGAATGGATAGAGAAGATGTGGTACATATATACAATGGAATATTACTCAGCTGTAAAAAGCAATGAAACTGGGACATTTGTAGAGACATGGATGGACCTAGCGACTGTCATACAGAGTGAAGTGAGTCAGAAAGGAAAACAAATATCATACATTAACACATATATGCAGAATATAGAAAAATGGTATAAATCAACTGGTTTGCAAGGCAGAAATAGAGACACAGATGTAGGGAACAAACATATGGACACCAAGTGGGGAAAGCGGGGAGGGTTGGGGTGGAATGAATTGGGAGATTGGGATAGCAAATTGTATAATCTAAATATATGCAGTTTATTGTATTAGTTGTATCTCAATAAAAGTTCTTAAAAAAAACAATTCAATAATATTCAGTCTTCTTAGCAAGGGACCAAGGTATAATTTTCCATGTAGTCAAACCTCCTTTTATGACCCTAAAAAAAGATTTATAGTCTCCTTCATATAGGTTCCAAGTATTCTTATTAAATTTACCCCAAGATGTTTTGTAGTCTTTTTGGGAAACTTTTCCATTTTATATATATATATTTTTTTTAATTGAAGTACAATTGATTTACAGTGTTGTGCTAGTTTCTGGTGTACCAGCAAAGTGATTCATATATATATATATTCATTTCCTGATTCTTTTCCATTATAGGTTGTTACAAGGGATTGGATATAGTTCCCTGTATTATACAGTAGGACCTTGTTGTTTATTTTATATAAAGTAGTGTGTATCTGTTAATCCCAAACTTCTAATTTATCCCTCCCCCCCACCTTTCCCCTTTGGTGACCCAAAGTTTTTTTTCTATATGTGAGTCTGTTTCTATTTTGTAAGTAAGTTCATTTGTATCATTTTTTTAGGTTTCACATATAAGTGATATCATATTTGTCTTTCTTTGACTTCACTTCATATAATAACCTCTAGGTCAATCCATGTTGTTGCAAATGGAATTTTATTGGTTATAAAGAAAGATAATAGTTCTCTATGTTGTTTGTAACTAGTCATTTTATTAAGCTCTTTTGCTAATTCCAGTAGTTCTTCAGAGTTCTCTTGAGTTTTCCAATTAGATAAAGATAGGTAAAAGGAAGGGAGGCTCCAAACCCTCCCTCCCACACCACAAAACTTCATTCTTAGAATGTTTTTGTATCCACATGTTATCTTACTTCTCCCAGGCATTGTGGTGAGCTAATCTTATTACCTACTAGGGTTCTTGGGCTCTTTGATCAACAGAAATTTATAAGAGGCCAGACAAGAAATTCAGGCAAGGCTTTACTGGGACTAGTGCTGCAATACAAGGGAGCAAAAATAAATAACAAGTTCCCTTGCTCACTCCCTGAGTGGGGGCAAGCTGATCCCTTATGTGGGGTGAGGTTAGGGGCACGTCCAGGGGTCGGGCTGCAGGGGTGGCTTGGGTGGTTTGCCCACACCCTTGGCGGTGCTGTGTGCAGGGGGCATGCACAGTACCCTGCTTTTGTTCCCCTCCTCAGAAGTGGCAGTTGAGTTTTGGGTCTTTTTGTATCTTGTTGTTCATAATGCCCCCACTGTGCACGCAGGCAGTTATTTTCAGTCCCTTATACTTTCTTGCTCAATGAGACGTTTGTGCAGGTGCAAGCACTGCAGCAAAGGGTTCCAGGCCCCAGCCTTTATCAACCTGGTTGATCAGAATCCACAGCAGTTGATGGGAACACCTCTATTCTTGATACAACAGCAATGGAAATTTTTTGTTTCCTTTTTTCTTTTTGTATTATATTTATCAAATGTTGGTTTTCAGTGTTATGCTAGCTTCAAAAAAATAAATTGAGAATCTTTTTATGGAAGAATTAAGCAACATGGGTATTGTCTGCTCCTTGAAGGATTCATATAAAATCCATCTGGGTCCATTACATATCATAGAAGTTGTTTTTTGAAACTGAGGAGGGGGATAAGGCATCCTTGCTTATTGTCCATTTCTTTTTCTAATTCTTAAGTAAATGTTGATCACTTATATCATCTACAAACTTTATCAATTCTAAAATTTTTAATTTTCCTACATGTTATGAACTCATTCATTTCTAAAGGAAGATGCCCCCCCCACACACACACCGCTCCACCAACACACATTCTTAGTCTCTCTCTTTTTTCCCCAAGATATACACATTTCTAAGATGTGTGATTATTTTCTAGAATCACCTCTGGTTTGTTAATAATTTTTTCTTTGCTTTCTAATTCATTCATTTCTGCTTTCTTTCATCTCTTTCATTCTTTTCTCCTACTTAAGGATATTTTGTTAATTTCCTAACTTCTTGATTTCAATGATTATTTCCTTTAAACTTATTTTTTGGCATCTAAAAATGAAAGCATTTATGACAATGTAATTTCCTTTGAGGGCAGCTTTGACCACATTTCATACATTTGATATGTAGAGTTTTTATAGTAGCTATTCTCTAAAAGTCTATAACTACAATGCTCATTTCCTCTGTGATCTAAAGCTTCTTTAGAATATTTTAGAATGTCTAGTATTTTTTTTTTTATTGAACTTTTCTTTTTAATTTTCATTTTCATTGCTTTGTTTACCCATCATCCAGTTTAAGAACATCTGCTGCTTAGGAAGGTGAGATTGAGCTATACTTTCTCTAGTATCTTCAGTTACTTTACCTCTGAGTAGGCCTTGCTGTCTCTGATCCCCTAATCATACTTAGTTTAGATTGCTTGGTGTCGTTTTGTTTTGCTTTGTCTTGTTTTGGTTTTGTTTATTGTTTTTTATGTCTATCTCTGCACCTCTCTCAGCAGTAAAAACAGCTTAAGGATAGAGTCCACATTTTATAATTCTTTCTGTCGCCCCGTATCACTTAACACCTTAAACATATTAATTGATCAATAAATATATGTGTACAGCTTTGTACTTTAGGGATTGTGAGACTGATACACAATGTAAATAGATCAAAGCCCTTGTTAACTGTTGATGATGTGATTAGCCATTTTACTAAAATGTGTCTACATTATGCATTCTACTTCTGGTTCTGAAAAGTACTGCTTTCCTGAGCATGACCATGACCATGATAATTCGTGTGATTGTTAGCACTGACCATTTGTGGAGCACATCTACACCTGCTTTAGGAACTTTATATGCCATATGTTGTTTCATAATCCTCACAATAGCTCTCTCAGGTAGATATGATCATTATCCTCATTGCCCAGATGAGGAAAATGAAGCTCAAGCTCAAGACCATGTCCGGGCTCTTCCAGGTGGTAAAGATGATGCCTGGATTGGATTCCACATTTGTCGGTCTCTTCTCCTGCTCCACACCAGTTTCTGTTAATTTATTCTCCCACTTACTTACCCATTCCCTTTCATTCTGTCCCACATTCAAAAAACTCAATGTTTGCTGATTTATTTTGCCAGATACAGTACTAAAAGGTAAGGGATATAAGTGTGAATAAAACATAGCCACTGCTTTTGGTGACCTTCCAGAGTCCAGTGGGTCCTTTTTCCTGACATGCCCCAAATTGTACACTGTTACAGAATGTGCTGATTGTATCCAGGCTTCCCTGTAGTCCCTCTGCTTCAATGTTCTCTGCTCCTGTGATGTTCAGGTGTTTACTTCAGGGTTTGCTCAAGCTGATTCAGATCCTTGCTGCCAAAGTTAGGGCAAATGGAGTCGTTGTATGCTCTTTGTACGTGCAGAAAGAACCCATGGTTCTAATAGCCTCTCTCCACCCACCTTCCACTGCTTTCCCTCAGGAAAATAGCATAAGCTTAACGCCAAGGACAATTATGACAATGTTATTATTTCTTACCGAGAAAATTGATGTTGCCGAGCTGCAGTATGTGCCAGGCTCCTGAAACTTACACAGGAATCACTCTTGGGGGCAGGGAAGACTAGCTTCAGAAACATGTTTTATGTGAATGTAACAACCAGGGTCTTTGTTTGCCTAGACTGGTCATTTGGGCTCAGAATAGGCTTAGAGAAATCTCCACCATAAGCTCTTTTCTTCTGCATGTCAGCCTCCGGGCACCCAACTCAGAGCCTGCATAAATGCCACAACACCACATGTGTGCCACCATGTACAACCTAAAGTGACAAAGATTGGACCAGAGAATAGAAATGAACAGGGGCCCGCAGTAACCCGCCTCACTGAATCGAATGAAATCTTCCATAGGTTTTGAATTTTGCTGGGACATTTCACCTCTGATCAGTGTCATTATCACCATTGTCACCGCCACCGCTCATCCTCTTCTGTCCCTTCACTCTACTTTTTTTCTTGCTATCCTAAGCTTGAATAAAATTATATGACTATTCATCTATTTCTAGTTTTCCTCTCAATAAAAAATAAGGCAGGGAATTTGTTTTGTCTGTTACTGCACACATAGTGCTGAAGCAGTGCCTCACAGAAGTCAGCTCATAATTAATAATGATGAATCGTCATCACGATCCATATCTTTTCATCTTATCTACCACCATCTCCTCCAGCTTCTTTATCATCACAGCCATCATCTTTGCCATCATGGATGTCAACGTATCATCATTTTCTCACAGTCTTTTATCTCATTGGTGCTTTACAGTTCCCCCAGTGCCTTCCCATCATTGCCTCCTCCTGGTGTTCTCAGCTCTCATTCCTGTTCTCAGGTGAGGTAGGCAGGGACGAATGAACATCCCCAGCTCACAGATGAGGAAGCTGAGCCCCAAAGCGGTAAATTAACTTGCCCTGCTTCAGTCTGGGGCAGGAATATGGCCATCGCTCTGTTTACGCCTCTGCCGTGATGCCAGTGACCCACTGCCCCGGGCAAGGATTATCTGTGAGGCAAAGATCTTTCCTTCTTCGTTCTCACACAGTGCCTGGCACCTGGTAATCACTTAAGAATATTTATTGAAGGACCAGATGGCCTGAGAGGCCTCCATGATTTGGCCTCCAGCTTCCTTTTCAGCCTTGGCACTCCTACATGCCAGCACACGTCTAGACGGTCCTGGCTGTTGCACACTGCCTTTTAGCACACTGAGCTGCCTGCCTGAAGTCTCCTTTCTTGCACCCCTCTTACTACCCAAACTGCCTACTTCGTGAAAGCTTTTTGGGCTCTCCCAGCTTAAGGTGACCATTGTTGGCTCAGATGATAACCATACCCTATGACACCCCTCTATCATAGTTTCTTTGGAAAATTAGTAAGTGTGATAGACTTTAAGCCCCTAGAGGGCAGCACACATGTCAGTATTGTCCATCATTCTATCACAGCATCCAGCAGTGACGGCTAATAGCAGGTAACACTTACTGAACTCTTACTGTCTACCCACCACTAGGGTTTGTTGATGTACATCGATTACCTAATTTAACCCTCATAATAACCCTATGAAGTAGTGTCGTTATTATCCACATTTTATTTTTTTGTTTCTTTAAAGATTTGTTTATTTGTTTGTTTATTTTTGGCTGTGTTGGGCCTTTGTTGCTGCACACAGGCTTTCTCTAGTTGTGGCGAGCAGGGGCTCCTTTTCATTGCAGTGCTCAGGCTTCTCATTGCGTGGCTTTTCTTGTTGCAGAGCATGGGCTCTAGGTGCGCGGGCTTCAGTAGTTGTGGCACACAGGCTCAGTAGTTGTGGTGCACAGGCTTACTTGCTTTGCAGCATGTGGGATCTTCCCAGATCAGGGATCGAACTCATGTCCCCTGCATCATTGGCAGGCAGATTCTTAACCACTGCACCACCAGGGAAATCCTATTATCCACATTTTATAAATGAGAAAGTAAGGTTCAGAATTGTTAAATAAGAAGCCAAGGCTACCTCTCTACTAGTATCAGTAAACAAGGAACGCATTCACTTTTGCCATATGTGAATCTCAAGCACCTAGCCAGGATCTTTAAAAATTCTTAATCAATGTGAATTAAATAATTTTTAAAATTACATGGAGTGATTTCTAATCTCCAAATCCTTGTGCTTTACTTGGGACGGGTGTCTACCACCCGTCTTGTTTTTGACGTACATTGCTCAAACAGAGATCCCTTTCACATCCAAGACCTCCTCCTTCTTTTGTATTTAAAAATAAAGGGAAGTGGCTTCTGTGTTAACAAGCTCTCTCTGTACCTATTCTGGTGGGTGTTAATCTCCACAAGGTACACGATTAACTTGCTTTCTTTTCTTAGTGCATTTCCTTTCTTACAAAACTTAGCCCAGTAGCAAGTCTCAAGTGCTGGGGCTGTGTGCCATTTCCTGGCCCCTCCCCAGGCCACCTTCTCACAAATATAATCTGACTAGGAAGGTGCTATTACCCACAGGGGATGTCTACTTCAACATGCTTACCCAACTCATGAAGCTTCTTGCCTGTCTTCTTAGAGTTAGCCTAAGAAAAGTGGCTTCTTACCAAACTTTACAAACCCATAATTGTAATAACGACATCCTTGTGTCCATGGCACTGTTTTCTTCAGAGTTGCAGAATAAAACAAATGTATGCAGTGGTAATTCTTTTCCCTTGACTCCTGGGAAGATCAAGAAGACTTCAGAACCTGAGTTGAAGAGAAAGAGTGTACCTGCTTTGTTCGTTTTTGCTTCTTCCAAATGTGGCCCTTGCCAAAATACAGGGAGTGAACTCATCCTTAATGTGAGCAGGGCCCTGTCTCTCTCTAATATCCCTGGAGTGGTGTCAACCTTATTTAAAGGAGGGTTGAGGATCTCTTTGAGATTTTCTAGTCTAATTAGCCACCAATAATGAATGAATAAATCAATCAACAAATCTGCCACATGTTAAGAGAAGGTTCTATATCCCTATTTTACAGAAGAAACCACGGTGACTCAGGAAAGGTTAGTTACCTGCACCTCCTATAATAGCCTAGGGGTTTGGTGCATAGATTTTAGAATCCAGAGGATCGTGGCTCTGCCACTTATCTTTCATGTGACCTTTTGTGGGTATTTAAACTCTCAAAACTTGATCTTTTCATCTGCAAAATGGTGATAACAATGGGTTTTGTCTCAAAGAATTAAGGACAGAACAGGCTATTTTCTGTCTTATGTAGCTGTATCTCTAGTGCCTAAGATGATGCTTGACATGGAGAAAACACTCAGAATGTATGGGTGCAATTAATAAATGACTAGCACAGTGCATGGCATATAGTAAGCGTTCGCTAAATATTGGCTCCTCTTATCGCTACTGGCCAGGTGAATGGTAGAAGCTGGATTCAAAACCAGATCTTCGTTGATCCTGAGAGCAAGTCCAGGCAGTCCTTCCTTAGTGTTGCGCATTCCCTCTTTCTCATCCTTTTCTCTCCTTCTCCCACCCATGAAGCATTTCATCCCTCAACCACTGAAATGACTTTGTAAATAGACTCCTTCATTTAATTCATTCTGTACCCGACTGTCTGAACTTGACCAAAAAACCTTAAAGCTTTCCAATTGTCTATAAGGAAAAAACACAGATTCTGTCAGCTAACTCTCGAAGTCCCTCTTTTTCTCCTAGACCCACTAACACCTCTAAACTTCTTCTCCACAACGCTTAATACAAACTCTCTCTACCAGACTGAACAATTCAGTTGTGCCCCAAATTCCTCCCTCCAATTTGCCTTTGTCATCCCTGTCCAATCTAAAGTTCTTACCCTTTTTCTTAGACCAAACTCTGCCCACCCTTCACGTCTCAGCTCAATGAAACATTCTCTGATCACCCCAACCACAGTTATCTTTCCCTTCTTTTGAATTTGACATTTTGATCTATGACACTCCTATGGTTTTTTTCATTTTAAAACATGCTTGTGATCAAAGTCCCCATGTAACTTGTATTATTGATTTTCAAATAAGTATAACTTACTATTCTTTGGATATATGTCAACTTAAAAAAAAATGCACAATGTCAGAGTTATGAGTTAAGTTTTATTTGGGGCAAAATGAGGACTGCAGCCTGGGAGACAGCATCCCAGATAGCTCTGAGAAACTGTTCTGAAGAGGTGGGGAGAAGGTCAGTATATGTGTGATCTTGGTGAAGGAGGAGTACATGCAAGCAAACACATATTTTTGTAGAGCGTGTCTGCTAGTTACGAGGAGCAGACGTCACCATAAATGGATTTAGTGCTTTTCTAGATATGAGTAGATGCAAGGATTGGCTCACAAAATCAGCTCCTGAAAACATCTAACTATTTAAAGACCTGTTTCTCCCATTTTTCCCAAGCATAGAGTGGCTCATTCCTGATCTCCACTCTGAATTCCCTTCAATGGATGTTGCAGGTCAGCAGCTGCAGCCGCACGTGTGCTTTAATCCTTGTAGAGGTAGATGGTGAGTGCCCATGGCAAGTGCCAGTTTATAGTTGACATAGGCATATGCTAGTTTTAGCTCTAGTAGAATGACTAAGCTATTGCTCTGTGGAAGTGTTTCCTCAACTGTAAAATGGGAATAATAGCATCTACATTTCTGGATTTCTGTGAAAGTTACAACAATAAATGTAATGTGTTCCTTCAAGAACTTTGCGCATAAAATGTGGTAGCTGCTGTTGTTAAATATTATTTGTTTGCTAAATCTGAGTAAAGACGCTGCACAGGGCATGTTCTAAAAATACCAAGTGATATTGGTAAATGTTTTTCAGTTTATAAAACCAGCCCTTCATTCTCTCTCTTGTCTTAGAACATATCAGGCTTCCCTAAATTAATATTACTCAGTTTGATGTTAAGGACCCAAAGACTAACATGAGTCCCTTCATTAATACAATTTTTTTTACCCCCCTCCCTAGCACTGCCTCCTTATTTCTTTACTATGCACCCAGGCAAGGACTGATGTGTGTAGGAAGCAGGCCAGATGTTGTTCCCAGGTTGGGGAACTCAGTGAAACATCACCTCACCTCACCTCACCTCACCTCCCTTCTACAGAGGGTACCTCCCAGGAGGTCGGCCTGTTTTGATAAGATTAGTTTTTATGCTAAGCCTGGAAGCAGAAGGGCCAGGATAATGTCAGGAGGGTCCAACCCTTGTGCAATTTCCTATTGTGACTAGCAATGGAATGGAGAAATCTTCCTGGCAGTTCTGTTTGCATGAGATTTCTCATTTCCAAAGGTCAGTGAGGAATAGTTTACGGGATGGGGAAGAGATTCTGACAAAATTCCAGCCTTTGAAGATATTGCAGTGTCTCAAGCTTGGCCCCAAGCTTCCTGGAATTCCTGTCATCTGGAGGATAGAGGGAACCTTTTAGACCCTGCACACCTGTGTATGTACTAGAGGCTGCTTGAGCAGAGCACTGCCTCTGGCAATTAAATCTTCAAGAACTTTAACTTCCCCCACAGCAATCAACAATTAGCATCTTAACAACAGGGCTCAACAACTCTGAACTGTGTTTACCACCTCCCTTAAGTCATAAAAGGGAAAAATACATGTTCCAGTCATAGCTAAGCATATTCCTATTAGTGCAGTAGGCACCAGGGTGTTGGGTTGCAGGATTTAAAGTTTGCATCAGGTTCTGGCTGCTTTTTTCTTAGTGGAGGAACATTTAGGACAGTCATGGTCTTAGGCTTTTGGAATCATCTATATGAGAATAACATGAGACACTTGTTTTAAGGGTCGTTTTCTGGACCCCCACTGCAGACATTCAGAATTAGACTCTCTGAGGGACTGGCCTGGGAATTTACATTTGGCAAACTCCCCAAAACTAACATTTGGGCGTCACTGAGGTATCCCAAGCTACTGAGAACTGAGTGCTCATGAACCTCTGTGTTATGAAACTAAGACTTTGTTTTTCTTCATTACTCATTGGCTGGAGGAAATTGACTCCCAGTTTTAATCTGATTTGGAAGAATACAAAAATTTCTTAAATTGTATCACTTTTGCATTCATTCTTTAACACATACATTTATTGAGCACTTTCTGTGTGCCAGCAACAACACTAGATGTCTGGCTCCAAAGAAGAATAAGACATGATCTCTGAATTCAAGGAATTTCTAATCTCTTAAGAAAACACATGTGTGCCATTAGGTGTTAGAGGAGCTATGAAGGAGGTTCACAAGGATAAAATGAAGCCAGGAGAGGGCGATCAATTCTCCCTGGGGAACATGGCAGTCACCATAAATATTTTTACATAGTGAAGGATGTAGAGGTGTTCATCGATCAGACAAGTTGGAAGAAAGCTAGCTTTCTAGGCTGATGGAGCAAAGACATAAATTCTAAAATAGCAAGACAGATTTTGGGAACTGAAGGTAGTTCAGCATAGCTGGAAGACATGATAATGGGTAGAGGAAAGGAAAGAGCAAGAAATGTTCTCTGGGAGACAAGGAGCCAGATAATTAAATATCTGTGCTAAGGAATTTAAAATTTATTAACTAGGATTGTTTTCTCCAAGTGTGGACCTCATGATTTCCACAATAGACTTGCCCAACTGAATCAGAATTTCCAAAGGTAGGACTTCATACTAGATATTTTTATAAGCATCCTTGATGACCATTACACTAAATTTGGAACCCACTATTTGGTAGCGTGGAGCCATTGGAGGATTTTGTGCAAAGGAGAGAAATAATCAGAAAGACTATTCATCGGGGTGGACAATGGATTAGTTGGACTGAGGTTCGAGGCAAGGAGAGTCCAAGAGGCTAATTAGTAAACCATAGCAATTCTCCAGGTGAGAGATAATGAGGGGTTCATCTAAGGTAGAGTGTACCTTGGATATGAAGGAAGAGGGATGGATTGGAAGGTGTGGTAAGAAGGATTTATAGGGCAGGGTCCAAGCGGAAAGAGGTTTCTGAGAAGGTATTACAGCCAGGTGCAAAGCCTAGTATTTGGTGAAAATGTTAGCCACTTTTCTGGGATCATTTCTATTTTTTATAACAAAAGAAATGCTCTTTCATCTGGACTTTCTTTGTAAAGGTAGACACCTTTTTTCATTCTTATGCATACATGTGAATGTGCATGAAAAGCCACAACAGTTTGAGAACAACTGACGACGATATAATGGATGGTGCTGAAAGCAACTGTCTCTTCTCAGAGATGTAATTCTGCCTGATACTCCCAGTAGTGGCTGTGGTTGATGTATTGTCTTAGTCTGCTTGGGCTGCCGTGACAAGATGCAGGACTGGGTGTATTAAACAACAGAAACGTATTTTCTCATAGTTCTGGAAGTTAGACTTTCACGATCAAGGTGCCAAGGAGTTTGGTTTGTGGTAAAATGTCTCCCCTTGGGCTCCATATGATTGTCTCCTCACTGTGCGCTCCCATGGCATTTCCTTGGCTTGTGTGCTGGGGCAGGAAGACGGGGAGTGAAGCGATTTCTCTGGTGTCTCTTCTTATTAGAACACTAATCCTGTTGGATCAGAGCCTGTCCTTACCACCTCACTTAACCTTAATTACTTCCATAGAGACCCCATCTCCAAATACAGCCACACTGGGGATTAGGGCTTCAACATATGAATTTTAAAGGGACACAAACATTCAGTCTATAACATTCCACCCCCAGGTCCTTATCTTATGCAAGATACATTCATGTCATCCCAACAGACCCAAATGTCTTAATTCATTCCATTAAAAACTCTAAAATCTAAAGTCCAAAGTCTCATCTAAATATCATCTCAATCAGGTTTGGATGCGACCTGAGGTATGATCTTTGCTGAGGCAATATTCCTCTCCAGCTGTGAACCTGTGAAACCAGGTAAGTTCTGTGCTTCCGATACACAATGGTGGACAAAGCATGGGATAGACATTCACATTCCAAAAGGGAGGCATTCCATTTCAAAAGGGAGAAACAAAAAAGGGGTAGAAGGTCCCAAGCAAGTCCCAAACCTAGCAAGGCAAATTCTATTATACCTTACACCTTGAGGATAATCCTCTTTGGCTCAATAATCCTCTTTGACAACATTCCTGCCCCCAAAGGCCCTACAGGCCATTCCTTTAAGGTTTCAGACACAGGCTGTTTGGTGTTTTGAAGATGGCCCCACCCTTTGAAATTGAGGGATGGGGGGCCAGGGGGGCCACCCTGATGATTTCTGAATCACCTTTGGATCATTCTTCCTTTGATGAATAGTGCACATTTACAGCTGAATAGCTTTATTGTTCCAGTCAGTAGAATCCAAGAAATTCAATAGCCTTCCTACATATTGTCCATTCTCCATTTAGATTTGAATCTCTTCTGCACTGATTACCAGCTGTGTTGGGTTGGCTATCCAGTCTTAATTTCTCACTTGTAACATATGGATTTATACGTGATTTGTAGGGCTATTCATTTACCCACAAACTCACTCACTCAACAAATATTTCTTAATCTTTCATTTCATAAATGACATGATAGAGAAAAAAAAAGAGTCTGTTTTCTCAGGGAAGTTATATTCTAGTGGAGGGATACAGACAGTGAAGCAAATAAACATTTAATAGGTGGTAATAAATGCGAAAGAGAAAAAAGCTAAGTTTAAAAAAAAGAAGAGTTACAGGGAAAAGGAGTGGTAATTTTTGGAAAGTATAGTCAGGCGAGCCTCTCTTAGAAAGTGACATTTGGGCAGAGATATGAAAGAAGGAAGGCAGTGAGTGACCCAGCCAAATGTCTGGGGAAGAGCATTCCAGGGAGAGTGAACACCAAAGGTCAAAGCACCGAGGTAGGGAGAGGCTTACTGTGTTTAAGGCTCAGCAAGAAGGCCAGTGGCTGCAGTGGCTCTAGCAAGGAGAGGCTGGAGCAAAAAAGTAAGCAAGAGAAAAGAGTTGTTCCCTCTGACTAGGCAGGTAGTTAGCATCAGGTGTCTGGGAAAGGAAACTTCTGGGTAGAGGAAACAGTGGTGGTAAGGATCTGAGGTGGGAAGGTGTTACCATGTTTAAGGAGGAGTAAGAGGACCAGAGTGGCTGGGGTGGATCCACAAAGAAGATGAGATCAAAGGAAAAAGAGAACTGGGTCATATAGGACATCTGAGGCCATGACATAAACTGTGGTTTTAATTCTGAGAAGGGGGGATATCATTGGAGTGCACTGAGCAGAGGAGTGAAACAGTCAGAATTACACTGTGATGGCATCATTCTGCTTTGAAATGGACAATATACTGAATGGGGCAAGTGTGAAAACAGATCAGTAAGGAGACTAAATTGAGGCAAGAGGCGGTGGTGGCTTAGTTTAGGTCCCAGCAGAGGAGACGGTGAGGATGAGAAGTGTTCAGATTCCAGATGCATTTCAAAATTGGAACTAACAGCATCACTGATGGATTGGATAGTAGGTGGCCACTCCCCTTGGGCACAGTCTCTAGTTACGAAGGGATTGGTCTTCCCCTAGTGGATTGTAAATCAGTTGTAAATGTTTTTATTTGGTAAGGAAATGGTGAGGTGAGACATGAGAAGAGGCTCTGGATTCTGGGACCAGGGGATCCATCACTTGGAATGTTTGCTGAGTCATCATGGATGTTCTCATTGACCCAAAGAACAGGAGCTCCCTGTCTTCAGAGGAAACACAAACCCTGTTGCCTTCTCCACACGACCATCTCTCACATCCCTATCTTTTCTTAGCTTTAAATTAGACCAAATCTTATCCAGAAAAATTACAAAGACTGGCTTCTTACACTGTAGGAGAAGACAGCAAAGAAAGGAGAAGAGGCATTGGCCTTTTCTGACTGTACAAAGTATGGTAAAATTGTCACCGGGTCCAAGCTCATACTGCTCACCACATGACAGGCCAATAAATCTAGAGATGAGGTGTTGGGGCAAGGAATAGAGACTATTTGGAAAGCCAGAGACTAGAAGATGGTGGACTAGTGTCCCAAAGAACCATCTTACCTGAGTTAGAATTCAGGCTTCTTTTATACTAAAAGGGGAGGGCATATGGCTGGTTGCAGGAAACTTCTTGGTGCAGGAATTCTTTGTTCTTACAGCTGTCCACTTAGGTCTGGTCACAATGTTCCTGTAAACCTCCAACAAGACAGATATTATTCTCTGCTCCACAACTTTTTATCTCTATGTGGATGAAAAGTATTATACCTCCAAAGGTCAAGCCTGGCAGGCAGAGTCTTAAGAGTGGGCTATCATGTATATTTCAGGCTTTCAGCAACATTCTTTACAAAGGTGCAGAGCCAGCATGACTAAGCACAGGCGAAAAAGCACAAGGGTTAGGGATACAATATGGAGTCAGGTTTGTTCTTCTTTGTTACAAAATGGTGTTTCTACAGTGAAGGTTCTGCAGCAGGAATCCACAGGATTTCTTGGGCTTCCCATTGAGTGCAGTAACTCAAAGCTGTGCAGGATGGGGAGCTCCCTTGTATGGGACCATGCTTTGTTCACTGTCTTATTTGCTCCTCTCTGTTTGCTGTGTCCCAGTCTTCTAACAGCAGTACCTGGGATGCAGGTCAACTCTCACAGAATCAGGGACAACCAGGCTCTGTTTGTTCCAGGTTGTAACAGGTCTCCTTCAAGGCTAGACTCTGCTGAGGTGGAGGTGTGTGCTATATTTCTGTTCTTGCCACATGCTTCTCTCCCAGCACTACAGCTGCTGACTCTCAGACACAAGGGCAAGGTCATTTCCTTCCCACAGTGGGCTGTTCTTCTGCCTGCCTAGAGCACTATGCCAGATTTTATTATTCTATGTATTGACAAAGTGTTAATTTTTAAAATATTGTTATTGCTTTATACACAATAAAATAGCATGAACTCAAGGAATAGGTTTTTATAACTGATGCTTCAGAAGCACCTCAAATACTCCCTTTTTTCACTGAACAACAATAACTAGTGTTTTTAGAGATTTTTTTTCCCTGACAATAGAAACAATAGCTAAAAGGATAACCATTCTGAAAGGAATGCTCTCTAAATTAAAATGCTGTTTGTTGCTAAGTAAATAAGATGTCCTTACAGACTCACATTTTGTTGAGCTACAAGAATGTTTGGACTTTTATCGCCTTGTTTATTAGGAATGGGAAATTCAGAGAAACAATAGTGGCTGCTCTTTGGGACTAGATATGAAAATATTAGGAAAATAAGACAAGTTCCTAATGTCACAGGAAGGGAAAAAGTATAGAACTGCCTACCTGAAGACTAGAAACATAAATGAAGGAAGAACAAACAGGCTGTGACAAATGTATGGAATGGAGCTACCTACAAGTCCTGAGAAAGTAGGGATCCATCTCGTGGGTCAAACTAATTGTTATTTCTCCAGCCCCAAGCAGGGTCCCTGGCTCAGATTCAACCCTCAAGAAGTATTTGTTGGTTAAATGAATAAAGGTTAGTTTGGCACTAGAAGAGTGGGTGGGATAAAAGCTGGCTCAGATTCAGGATGAAAATGTCTCTTCCATGATTTTGATTTTGATCATGGTCTAGGATAAGAGTCACGGTTTGTGTTAGCACTGAGAATGAAGCTTGAACATTCTCTCACATATCTAGTCCAAGTCCCAAGAAAGCCATCCCATTTTTGAGGGCAGTATCACAGCAGAGTAGTGACATGAGCTGTTTATTTTCTATTCAGTTTCTTAGACATAGACCAGCCCTATTGGCTATACAGACTGATTTTTTTTTTTCAATTTTCCAGCTCATAAATATACATTTTTGGTCAAAAGGTAGAGGATTTGTGCTCTCCAGGAGATGATTTGTTGGTGGTTTAGTGAAAGCTCATGCTTACTACTAGAGGACGTATCAAAGTAGCCATCCTGGTGATGGTAAAATAAGTCAAAACTGCCATCTTGTTGTTGAACTATGTGGCAAAAAGGTGGTTGTTGAATACTTTTCCTAAGGTAAATATGTTTAACTCTTCCTATGCAGCTATAGAAATGGACTATCCAGAGCTTTTGCCAGTTTGTCCTCGTAATTTGGTCCCACCAGACTGGTGACCTCTTTTTCACCTCCTTTTTACGGTAGCTTAATAAGACTGTGCTCCCTAAGCAAACATTGCTCTAGCAAATGATTGGGAAATGTTTTGTTTCGGTAGAGTACACTTCTATTTTAACTTCTATCTTCAGTCCCAGTAGCATTGGTTTGAGAAAGAACAGTAAGCATCTGATAATCAGTTCTAAATCTCTATTTATTTGATTTCAATTTTGCTGTCTGAAGTTGAATCCTTTACAGGATAAAAACTCCAAAACTGACAGAAAACATAATTTGATATTGATTCTGAGTCAGTGGGAAAATACCCTTGAGATAACAATGTATATGCTCAACCAGAACAAAACCCCAGGTAGAAAACAGAGCATCCTCACTGGAGAGAAAAATGTATATGATTGTCTTTCCTTCATGCTCTTTACTTTTCATGTCTGAACTTTTGTCAGATAGAAACCTTTCACCTTATTGTGTGCCTTTGTGATCTAACTAATCCATTCTGATGATATAGCCAAATTAATGCTTCATAAAGAGTCAATTCAATTATTTATAGTCTCCCCTTTTAGCATTTCCCATTCCCTACGGTACAGAATTCCAACACCTTGGTCTTTAGGTGGCACTGATGACCCAGAATCAGTCCCATTATCAGCATTATCTCTAACACTAGCTCCATCATCAAAAACATGTATTGAGTATGCAGCAAGCATGCTCTGTGTGCTGCATCTTGTTTCATCTGTATTACAACCCTATGAAACAGAGCTATTATGATCCTTGTATTAGAGATGAAAAAACAGGCTTAGAGAGGTTAAGTCACTTGTCCAAGGTCATGAAGTTAGTAATCAAGCTGGAACTCAAAGTTCACATGGTACCAGCCTCAACGTTCCCTGTCTACCCCCTCCCATACACTCTCCTAGGGCAGATTCACTTCCTAATTGTCCCCTGAATGGGCCACAGCATTCCCACAGCTGTGCTTCTGCTATTATCCTTTATGATCCAGAATGCTTGCCACTTGCCTTTTTATTTATTTAAATCTGACTATTTATAAATATGATTTTTTACTATTTCAAATAATTTTTCCCTATTATTAAAATTAGTGTTTATTAATCATATTCCTTAGTTTCCATCCTGTATAATTTCAGGGATCACATTATTTATCTTTCCCTACCCTCAGTCCCCCTGGAAACCCAAGTCCAATAAATGGACTTTCTTATGCCCTTCAAGTCAATTAAATTTTACCTTTTTCAGTGTATCTCTATCACTGCATCCTAGCTCTACCCTCTCACCTTTGAAGTCATCATACTTACTGTCTCATTGCTACTTAGTAGGCTCTGTTACTCTTAGAATACATGTCCTAAATTACATACCATGAAGGCAGAGATTCTGATTGATAATACTCATTATATATGTCATATCAGTTCTTGGCACATGAAGTAAACTCAGTAAATGTTTGTTGATTGAATGAGTGATTCTAAACCTTTAGGGTAAGTAAAAGATTGTGTGAGCAAGTCATAGTTGTGAAGTTAACCTTGGGACTCTTTGGTACTGCCTTGGCTTGCACTGATATTCTTATGTGAAGCAGCAATATGATATAGTTAAAGAGAAAAGAGTCATTGCTGTCTGAAAGACTTAATTCAACTTAGTTCAAACTCTACCCCTACCTATATATGGGACCTTAGGTATGTAAGTCTACTTAGTTACTTCATCTCTAATTTAGGACTAATATTGCCACAAAATTCATAAAGTGTCAGTAATAACATATGTAAAGGGCCTGGTCTAGAGTAGGCAGTCAGAAAATGGTAGCCATTTTATTGGAATTAAGGGGCAATAGAAAGTAACTATAGCTCCTGGAAAAATAACAGCAGTGTAATTTTTCAATCCTCCCTGAATCCATACATTGCACTAGCAGGATAGCTAGAGGAACCAAGCTGAAGACCTATAGACATCTATAGCAAAATTAGATAATTTGGCTATTTCCATGAGCCCTAAATAAAATGGATGGAGACAACTCCCTGCAAAGACCCATATGGCATCAGCATCTGCGAAGGAGGACATGTAGGGGCAAGGAAATTAGGCTTGGCCTAATCATGGCCCTGAGAATTAGAAGAACCTCAAAATTCTCAGTAGGTACTCACTGTGAAATATTACTAGCCAATATAAGAACAGCAACAGAAACTGAGATGTTCTGAAACATAGAATTTATGAGTGAATGAAAGAGAATTGGAATGCACTTAGATCTGAAGGCACTGGAGCATTCTGGATACTATAAATTCTTTGAATTAACAACTAAAACTTCTTTTCAAAGGAAAGACCTGCATGTTAATAGTTCTACTTGGGATGGAAAAAGCTGGAAAGAGCCACACTCCCAAACAATAACCAGCCAGATAATAAGAAAATCAACAAGAAAAACATAGCAAAAGGAAAAGCTAGAGAATCTACAAAATCACAGAAGCATAACTTTTCTTGAACCTATCAGAGATCTAAGGTTAGAAATCCAAGTATTCCTAAGTCTAAGGAAAGATGGGCAGTAATGGAATTGAGAAACAAAAATGATGTAAGTTATACAGAAAACAAATAATACAGTGTTAGAAGTAAATTCTTCCTTATTAGTAATTGCTTAAAATGTAAAAGGATTAAATGGGCCAATTAAAAGACAAATTGGCAGAACCGATGGGAAAAACAAACAAACAAACATGATTTACCTATAAGCTGTTTATAAGAGACACAGTTTAGATCCAAAGATATAAATAAGTTGAAAGGATATAAAAAGATTTTCCATGCAAATAGTAACCAAAAGAGAGATAGGTCACTATATTGATATCATATAAAATAGACTATAAGAAATCAGTTATGAGAGACAAAGAAGTCATTGTATATTGATAAAAGGGTCAATCCCTAAAGAAGATATAACATTTACAAACATATACACACCTGACAGCAGAGTTCCAAAATAAATCAAGAACTGACAAAAATGAAGGGAGAAATAGACAACTCTATAATAATAGCTGGTAACTCTAATACATCACTTTCAATAATGGATAGGACAACTAGATAGTAGATCAATAAGGAAATAAAGTATTTTAACAATATTATAAAAACTAGACCCTACTTATATACAATACTCTACCCAACAACAGCAGACTACACCTTTTTGTAAAGTGTACATGCAAGATTCTCCTGGATAGACGGTTAACTGTTAGGTCATTCAAAAAATTTTAAAAAAATCATGAAGTATCTTCTTTGAGCACAATAAAATGAAAATAGCAATAATAAAAGGAAAACTAGAAAACTCACAAATATGCGGAATTAAGCAGTATACTCTTAAACAACTAATTGGTCAAAGAAGAAATTACAAGTGAAATTAGAAAACATTTAGAGATGAATGAAAATTAAAATACAATGCACCAAATCTTATGGGATGCAGCAAAAGCAATGTTCATTGTGAAAAATACATAACTATAAGTACCTACATTAAAAAGCAAGAAAGATTCCAAATCAATAATCTGGCTTTGTACCTTAAGAAACTAGAACAGTAAGAGCATGCTAAACCCAAAGCTAACAGAGAGAAAGAAATAATAAAACTTAGATCAGAGTTAGAGAACAGAAAAACAATAGAAAAAATAAATCAATTCAAATTTTGATTCTTCGAAAAGATCAACAAAATTCACAAAAGTAAGAAGACACAAATTACTAATATGAGGTATGAAAGAAGAGATAGCACTGCAGTTTCTATGGACACTAAAAGCTAAGAATGGGTTAGTAAAACCATTATATGTCCATAAGGTCAACAACTTAAGTGAAACAAATACATTTCTTGACAGACACAAATGACCAAAGAACTAATTCAAAGCGAATTAGATGATCTGAATTGTTTTATGTCTAATAAAGAAATTATATTTGTAGCTAAAATCCTCTCCAAAAAGAAAACTTTAGGCCCAGATAGCTTCATTGGAAAGTCTACAAAATGTCTAAGGGAAGAAATAATTCAAATCTGGCACAAACTCTCATGGAGAAAAGAAGATAGAAGAGAGCACCTCCAAATTCATTTTATGAAATCACAACTACCCTCTTATACCAGAACAGAGAAATTAGAAGAAAAGAAAGCTGCAGGGCAATATCTTTCATGAATATTGATGCAGAAACATTCAATAGAATATTTGCACATAAAACATAACACTATGAAAAATAATATATCACGCCAAGTATGGTTTACCTGGGAATGCAATGTTAGTTCAGCATTCAAAAATCAATACAATTTACTATACCAATAAGATGCAGAAAAAGCATTAAAAAGAAATCAACCTCCAGAAACAATAAATATTCTCAGCAACACAGGAATAGAAGGGAACTCTTTAAAGACGATGAAGGGCATCTTCAAAAAACTGTAGTTAACATCATACTTAATGGTGAAAGATGGAATACTTTCTCCCTAAGATTATAAACAAATCAAAGTTGCCCACTGTAATCACTCCCATTTACATTGTACTTGAGGTACAATAACAAAAATAATATGCTATGGACAGTCTAAGAAAGAAGGGGGTAAACACACACACAAAGAAATGGAAAGGTAACTCATAAAAACTTTAAAAAAAATATTTTGATCTATAGTGAAAAGGATGGGCACGGATAGAAGCTAGACTTCTTTGAAATATTCATTTGTAGGTTTTATAGATGTTTTATTTAATTTTAAAGCAAAGTTTTATTTTTACGAAAGAATTCCTAAAAATTAATAGTAAGATGAACAATTAACATGACTGTGTTTAAAGCTGGTGGCATAATCACTCAGAAAGAAAGTATGCAAAGTGATTTAAAAACATGGTTATTTGACTGTATATTCCTGCTGGGAATAAGGACAAAATGAATGATCCAAAAAAAAAATTTAATATTGCATCAGATGATGTTACTCTGAGATAGGTTCCATGTGTCATAGGGTATAAATCAAGAGTATTTATGTTGATATCTTTGAGGACCAAGACTTTTAGTGTGGCTGAAAGTAAATACAGATGTGATTTTGATATGATTAAAAACATCAAGTTAAGTATAGCTCTGTAGTTCTGAATTTGGATTGGAAGAATCAGTATGATCTCATTATATAGTATATCTTATATCTTAAAAATCAAGCTTTTCTTTGGGGGGGAGGGGGTTTCATTCTGTCAAATGAAATTACTAGCAATCATGACCAACTCAGTAGGTATAAGCACCTCAAGTGCCCAGATTTGATTTCTAAGTATCATTTCCCATTAAAAGTACTAGGAGTTCTTGAAAAACTAGCTGTTTCTAGGTTCACAGCAGAAAGTATTCTAGATGCCCCTGCAATATTTTATCATTAAGAAAGCAGAGAAGGTATCATAGTTAAGTCATGACAAAAGGACTTTAAAGCCAGGAGGAATAAACTCCTACTGACCAAATAAGGAAAAATTTGTCCTTCCAAAGAATAATAACTGTAGTGGGCTAAATGACATTAAATATATTTGGATCCATGAGTTTATAATGGTAATATTAATGATAATGACAAGGATAAAATCAATAAACTAGTTGTTGACCTTTTCAGGATGGTAGAGAACTATTCATTATTTTGAAAACTGGTAATTAAAGAAAGAACCAAACTTTACCGTGTCTTTCCATTAAGAGTTATACATCAGGATGACAAAATAGTTAATGAGAAAATTTTCTTCTTTGAAATTTTCAGCTAACAAATGAAGAAAGAATATTAGAATTATACTATCATCATTTTGCCACCCCTAATGAACTAATGGTTTCAGGCGTTGATCATCAATGACTGCTACCACCATAAGAAAGAGAGAGAACTATATGTTATGTACTTCCTGGTGGAAGTTCACTTGTAAAGTAGACCGACAGCCACAAAAATGACAAACTCAAACCTGAGTCTGATCAAACCTTTAGGTCTATCTACCAATTAATAAGATAGAACTATAACAGAATGACTATTTCAGTAAGTCTAGTGGTCAGTTTAACCCAACCCCTAGTCTGAATGTGGCATTAATGTGTAATTGGAGGATAAATTCAGAGGCCATAGGTCTTCTTGCCTTAAAGATTTCCAGAAGGGGTGTGTGTGTGTGTGTGTGTGTGTGTGTGTGTGTGTGTGTGACAGACACAGACAGTGACAGAGAAAACTACTGTTGGATAAGTATTTGCAATTTTCCAGGTGCCCTAATAAATACTCTATGTATTTTTTTATTTAATCCTTGCAACAACTCTGTGAATTATTTTACAGACTGTGCTTTGAAAAGGTCATAACTGCTCAGTTCCAAAGCCTATGTTCTTATCTGTTACAATATAATTACTTCCTTCTTTAAATGACTATAAAAAAAGTTTAAAAACTGGTGGCCTGTGAGATCAATATGGTATGCAGACATGTTTCATTTGGTTTCCACATTGTAGACTCTGATAGGGCTTATTTTTTTTTTTAGAGATTTTAGATTTTTTTTAAGATTTTTTTCAGATATTTTGATAATCCAGATCATTGGATTCTTCTGAAAAATAATAAGATTGGCAGAAGATGGCCCATATCGTTGTCTGACAACATGCAGCTCTAATGAGTAGAAGCCACCCTCTTTAAGTAGTATAAGTACTCCAGAATTTGCCGTAATCCCCCCCAATCCTTATTGCTTCTTTCACAGGCCAGCTTTACCTACGCTTCATTTCCTGCTGGATTCCCTAGGCATTTATGTTTGTAACTTCTGATCTATATCATACTCAATCACCCATAAGATCCTTATCATATAGTCTTTTGTGTCATAGTTATTAGTCTACCTGTCCTGTGTCTATAATTGCACTATAAGCTTTTAGAAAGCAGAAATTACATCTCATTATTATTTTGCATTTTCCATTGCATAAGATTTTTATACATTCATTGAATAAATTTTATACATTCATTGAAATAAATTCATTTCATTGATTAATGAAAAGTAGAGTATAACCTACCTTATTTTGTTGCACTTCACTTTATTGAACTTCACAGATACTGCATTTTTTTATACATTGAAGGTTTGTGGCAACCCTGTGTTGTCAGGTGACGGTTAGCATTTTTCAGCAATAAAGTATTTTGAAATTAAGGTATGTACATTATTTTCTTAAACATAATGCTGTTGCACATTTAACAGACTACAGCATAGTATAAGCATAACTTTAATATGCACTGGGAAACCAAAAAATATGTGTAACTCACTTTTTTGCAATATTTGCTTTTTTTGGTGGTCTTTAAACAAACCCACAATATCGCCAAGGTAAACCTGTAGTTGCTATTTTAGCTGATAGTTATAGTATTAGTTGATTTAAGAAGACTTCCAAATGCTCAGTCAAAATGAACTGTCATGTCTGCTACCAGGAAAAGTAACTTGCTAAAAACATGATTCAGATAATGAGATCCTTTGTTTCACAGTAGAAAAAGTTGGACTGAAAATACAGACTTTTTTAGCTTTGAAAACACCATCTTATTCTCAAAATCATCACTCTCCATGGAACTTGTATTTTATAGCTGAAATAATCAGTTTCTGTGGGCTGTTATTACTCACACTATCTTTTCTGTTGAGAGAAAACGTGTTTTCAAAGCACAGGTTCCCATCTTTCAAAATAAGTCATCTTGCTAGAAAAAGAAATGTAACTTTAGTATGTCCAGATGCTGCCATATAAAAGGAACACTTTTCCAACTGTAGCCACCTATAGGGAGCAATTGTGGGTATTTCCGTAGACTAGCAGCCCACAGGGATGTGTAGAACAGACAAAAGCTTTGAATGGCATAGCCCTGAGGAGTGATATAACCAAAAAAAAAAAAAAAAAAAGACAAATCCAGTAAAGGAATCTTTCCACTTGTCTGCATTCTGTTCTTCTTTCTCTCCCTGCAACATACAGAAAATATTATTTGTGTTTCTTTTAAACAATTCTAAACATTTCCTTCTTCATAATACACTGTGGCTGGAAAAATACTGGAATCGAAAGTCCAGTGTATCTTCCCGGTAAGACTGTTTAAGGACTCCCTCCCCTTGCAGGAATTTTTTAGGTTCAGCTTCTACAGCTGAATTCTGAGATCCAGGTAGAGTAGTGGGGCAAGGGTATAACCTTGTCATCCTCAGTGGGCAGATGTGTAGCTCCAGACCTGAGTGGGAGTGAGATGGTAATGAAATACAGGACCAAGAGCCAAGCTTTGACTTAGAGTGGCTACAGCTTTGGTATAAGCCAGGAGGGTCTCGTGATTACAGTTGTCTTTATTAGAATCACCTGTATTGGAAGGTGGGGCTTTCTTGCTTGCCCCAGAAAGCAAGCAGGCATTTCCCAAGATTCAATGGGATCAACAGGACATTTTCATAATAGAAGATGGTATAAGGGCTTGGCCAATTGTGAGTAGACCTCTTGACCTTATCTCCTCATCCTCATATTGTACCAAATTTTCCATGACATTCAGGACCATTTATGATCTGATTCCAAGCTACCTTTCTTGTTTTATTACTGATTTCTTCACATTCACCACCTATGCATGTTAGAGTGAAGCCATACACAAGCCACATACACTTGCCCATATTTTTTTGTTTTCTCTTAGGGAAGGTCCTTCTCCCCATGACGCACTCTTGGGATTCATCTTTCCCCTCTGTACTCTCCTACTCTTCTGTTTTTTCCTGTATATCTTGGTTCCTTTAAGACAAAGCTAAGTCTGATTTCATGTTCCCTACAAGGCCAGACATGTGTCTTGAGTACGATAGACACTCAAGGTAGAGAGAGAAGTTTAGTCAGACTCAGACTGTCTCCATGGAGCGCCTTGCTTAAGTACAATAGTCTCACTGTCATTTTGCTTAACTGGGTCCTTGTTTGAAGATGTTCTATGTCCCTGTGGGTTGCATCTTAATGATAATCAGTACAACTGAGAACTTTGTGCACTAGCTTTTGCCTAGCTCCATTTGGAAATAAATAGAAACAATACAAGCTTCAAGTAAAGAAGAAAGTAATGAAATGAAAAACGTACAGCCCTCAAAGTTCTGCAGAGCTGGGTATCGCCTGCAGATCCAGCACTTGAGATGTGTGGCCTTAGGCAATTTACTTAACCACTCTGAACCTTAGTTTCCATAAAACAGATATGCTTGTGCCTGCCTTGAAAGATTGTTATTAGAATGAAATACGTGCACTGTATGTGATGCATCTAAAGAAACTGCTGCTATTCAGTGACTGCTTATCCTACCCCTATTCCACACTTTCAGTGGGGAATGTCAAATAAGAGTTACTAAATCAAAACTAACATAAAGTGAGAGCTGCCCATTTTTGTTTGTAGATTTTGATTAAAGAATATCAAGAACTCATCTTTCTTTTATCTTATGCATTAGTTTATTATTACAGGAAGAAAAAAATGCATCTAACTTTTCCTCCATTCCCATCTCTAATCTATGGGTCTCCTTTGGTCTAAGCTGCTGTGAAGTTCTGGGCTCTGGGTTCTGGTCTCAGCAAGGTGAACCCAGGTGAGAGTCTACACAGCAGCTTCAGAGATCCCCAGAGAACTGAAATGCTATAGATTCTGGGAAAACTTTCACCCAACAAAATGTGAATCTGGGGGTGACACATAAGTATCTCCAGTGTCCTTTGTCATCAAGGAGCTAAAGGGAAATTGAACAACTGGGTGAGGTATCTCTACTCCCGAGGCTGGGAGAGTTCAAAGGGACGGAAGACACAACAGCCCACAGAGCACAAAATATTTTACTTTCCATCCTTTTTGAGATTGCTACCACAGCTTGAGCCTAGTAAGCTAACAATAAAAACAGTAACTCAACTATGGGGACTTAGGAGCCAGAGAAAGGAAGAGGAATACAGCAATACAGAACTACTGGACAACAAGAAGAACAAAACCAAAATTAGAGTATTTAAGGAGCTTCAGGTACAGCACGACATAATGAATTCATAATTGTTAAACTAAAAATTCCAAAATATGAACTGAATTACCAACAATGAACAAAGAAAGGGAAAACTTGCATAGATCAGTTACCACTGAGATTGATAAGGTATGCAAAGATCTACCATTGAAAAGGCACTGAGACCAGATAGGCTCAAAAGTGAGTTCTCTAACTTAAAAAAAAGAAATAATTCCAAAGTTATTTAAGGTATTCTTTTATTAAAATGTATAAAATTTCCCAATATATTTCATGAAACCAACATATTCAAACTGTTAGATGTAGTACAAAAGAAAAATACAGACCAATCTCAATCATGACTTAAAATATAACAATTCTAAATAAGCTGTTAGCAAATGAAATCCAAAGATATATCAAAAGAATTATATGACTAAAAAGGTTTATTTGGAGGAATGTGTGGATATTTCAAGCCAGAAGAGTCTCTCAATATATTCCAGTATATCAGCTAATAAAAGAGAAAATGCATATGAACTTACCAGTATCAGATGCAGGTAAGCCATTTGATAAAATACAGTCATTTCTAAAAATTATCAAGTATAATAGGAGGTACTTAATGAGTTATTTAAATATAATATTTCCCAAAATGTAATAGCATTTAAAACTCTAAAGAGTAAAACAATAGACCATTTATTATAATAAACAGAAAATGAATAGAATGCCTGCTATCAAGAATATTAATCAACATTGTCTTGGCAATTTAAACAAATGTAGTAAGATAAGAAAATAAGAATTGGTGTAAACAGTGGATGAAATAGAGCTATATATTTTTTCTAATAATGTTGTTTCTATACCCAAAAAATCCCAGAGACTGTAGGAAAAAACTCAAACTAAAATTGATAAGAGCATTTCATAGGTACCTGCATACAAGATAATTATATTTATAATAACTAACACACATATATATTCATAACCCTCCTGAAGTATTTTATAGAGCAATACTAGCTGATGTAACAGATAAACCTAGGAACTCAGTGGCCATCATAGTTTAAGTTAATGTTCCCTTCATTACTGGGGTAGGGAGGTTGGGTGTGGTGGGGTGGAAAGAAGTTTATTCCCCGGAGTCATTCAGTGAATGCAGGCTGATAGAGGCTCTGTCATCTTTATTTCAAGGCTGCTAAGGTTGCCCTAGGTATTAACATCCAACTGATAAATGGAGAAAGAGAGGAAGACTTGTATATTTTTGATTCAGGCCTAAAGCTGGTAAACAACACTTCTGCTACATTCTGTTGCTCTAAACTCAGATAAAAGGGAACCTGGGAAATACAGTTTTGGAGGTACTGGGTAGGCATTTCCCAGGAATAAATCTTCACTATGGAGTAATACTATACATTTTTGGTGGATGGCTTGCCTCTATAAATGGACAGTATTATCTCCATTTTATAGGTGAGAAAACTGAGGCACAGAAAGTTTAAATACATGTCCAAGGCCACACACATAATAGTAGTAGATCCAGGATTTAGACTAAACCAGGATTTGAATCTTGTTCCAGAATCCATGGTTTTAACCATTATGCTACATTAGACTATATCATATATTTTTTGTCTACTCTAGAAATAATCACCAAGAAATGGAGATAGCCAAAAAAAAAAAAAGTCTGCACTATTAAAGGAAACCATAAAGTTATTATTAGGCATGGATCTAATGAGAAAGACATAGATCCTATGTGAAGAAAACTATAAAATGACATTGAATGACATAAAAATATAAATATGAACAAGTGAAAAAGCACTGCATATTATTAGATAAGACTTAATAGCATAAAAGTGTTGATTCTCCCAGAATTAGTAACCCCACAGAGTTCATTTTTTAAAATTAGACATTTATATGAAATAAAAAATTGTCCGATATTAGTCTGCAAAAACACAACAGTGGGGGTATTGCCCTACCAGGTATTAGAGTATACTACAATCAAATTAAAATGGAAATATAAGAAAAATAGAGAATCAAAAAAAAAAAAAATCCCAGCATATATTAAAATTTAAAATATGTTAAAAAATGCTATTTCAGTCAGGAGAGGATGAATTATTAAACAAATGCTGATAGTACTATAAGCTTATCCACAATGAAAAAAACAACATTGGACTTTTATATTACATCACCTACAAAAATAAATTCCAGATGGATGAAAGACTTAAATGTAAATAACAGAAATGTAAAAAAAAATCTTGGTAAAAATCAAGGAGATTACATATACAATCTAAAGCCAGGAGAAACCTTATTAACAAAGACAGGAAGACCAGAAACCATTTTAAAAATAAGCATACTTGCTTATATAAAAATAATTTTTAAAATGCTTTGTGCATAGTAAAAAATCAATAAACTGTGTACTGGGGGAAAATTGCACTGCAGCCAACAAAAAATTAACAACTTTTATTATATAAAAAGAGGTCTTACAAATTGACAAGAAAAGCAAACAACTGAAGAGAAAAATGAGCCAAAAATATGAAAAAATAAGCAATTAAAAGGAAATCCAAATGGCTAGCATGCATATTTAAAACTTCTCCAACTCACTAGTGGTCAGGGAAATACAAATTAAGGTAACAATGAAATATCACATACCTATCAAACTGACAAAAATAGTAAAAGCCTCTATTACTTATTTCTGATGGAGAATTTAAATATACATTCACATATTACTAGTAGAAGTCTGAAATGTTATGTGTTTTGGAGAAAGCAATCTGGAAATATCTATTTAAAAATACACACACCATCTGACCCAGCAATCTCAAAGAAAGAGGCAAACCACATCTCAAGCTATAAGTGGTTCAATCTATCATGAAAACAAAGTGGGTTTGCAATCTATAGTATTCTTGAAAAAATAAAAAGTAACATTTATTTATGTGATGAATTTCTTTTCATCCGTGTGAAAATTCTGCAGCTCATCAGTGCTACCCTGGTTTGACTTTGAAATGTCAAAACCAGAATGTCTCTGTGGTTCAGTGGTCAGTGTTCAGTTAAAGATAATTCAGGAAGAACTTCCTTGTTTGGCTCAATCTCAAGATATCTAGACCTCTGGGTTTAGGCTGAGATGATGAGAGAAAAGGGCCTTAGTAGGTTTGGGACCAAATGGAAGAGTGTGTGTGTAAGAACTTCCCTCTGAAATCTCCCCTAGGAAGGTGCCACAAAGAGGTTCATTTGAGAGGAGAGAATGATGTAAGAATGTTAGAATCATAATCGACCTTGCTGCTTGTGCCAGTTGGTTACAGTGATGGCCCACAATTTGTTCGCATCTCCCCTAGGCAGTCCGCCCCCACGCTGACTCTGGCCTTGGTCATGTGGCTTGCTTTGGTCAAACAAGGAGAGACTTAAAAAACACTTGCACATTCAGGCTTGCCTTCTCTTGCCACCCTTGGGAACCCTGAGACCATCACAATGTGAACAAGCTTGATCTAGCCTACTGGATGATGAGTGACATTTGGCCCAGTTATCCTAAGAGCCAGCCAACTACCAGCCAACTACCTGCCAAACCCATGAATGAGGCCAACAAACACTAGCTGATGGAAGATGCCCGAGTAAGCCCAGCTGAGATCATCAGAACCACCCAGGTGGGCCCAGCCCCAAATGTCAACCCACTAAATCTTGAGCTAGTGAAATGGCTATTACTTTAAGGTTCCAGATTTGGGGGTGGTTTCTTACACAGCTAGAGCTGCTATACTACTAAAGGGCCAGGAGATCAAAATGTCATACAACTTTAGAATCTTTTGAATATTCATGCTTTAAAGCAGGGAGCTTATGTGAATACAATCAACTGTAAATGTATAGAAATGCATATGAATAGAGACGTGGTATGTCAGGACAGGGATTGAAAAGAAAGGGATTGAAAAGAAAGGCAAAGCTAACACTGAACAATAAGAATACCTAATCAAGTTGATTCAACCCTTAAAAGAAAACAAACTGAAATACAAAATAAAAGCATTGAGAAGTGTGGATGCTTAAACTGTATGAATAATGCAGTTTGATTATAAGCATATTTAATTTCTCTAATATTAAAGTAGTTCTAAAGACATGGTGCACTAGATATAAAAACAGGGGACTCAGAGAACTGAATCGTTTTTGTAAAAAATCCAAGAAATACCATATTAGTTTGAGCTAGTACTTATGAAGTGCTTATGATGTATAGCTTGGGAAGAATTGTTTTAGATATGAGACAAACGGTAAGGAGCTAGGGAATTATGGTCAGTGTAGATTAATTCAAATAAAACCTCCTGCCTAGTAAAACAGGAATTATTATTATGAATTTCTCCTGAGCTTTGTTTTCCATTATTTTCATCAATGAGAAATAATTTCCCTCTCTGCCCAACCCCTTGTCTTGTTCCCAAAGGATCACTTCAACAAGCCTTTAGTAAGTGCTTCAGAGTAGACTCAGAAAGATAAGAACTTTCGTTGAAAGAATGGTGTCCAACTTGTAGTGGATGGGGAGTTGCATTCTCTCCCCAAAATAGTTGTCAGGGAGAGTGCCACTGTACTGGGGTTGTTAGGCATTACAGAGCACTCACCATGTGTCCTCCATTGAAAGCTCATCACTGTCCTCAGAAAATAAGTATTATCCCCTTTGTGCAGATGAGAAAGTTTAGGCCAGGCAAGTTGGCCAGCACCCAGGCTCTTGTCTCCTAGGTATTAGTAGTTCAAATACTATAGCCACCTACCTCAAACTCCTAAATGGCTGTAAAACTCCTACTACTTCTTGATTCTTCACTAAAGGATTAGTTTGAAAAGCTCAGTGATAAGCCCTGTAGTGCTACTAGAAATTACCCATCCCAGATGTCAGTTTTCAAGTCCCTCGGCTGATGTTAAGATTCATCTGTGCCTCAAGTGCTGTCTCCATTGTGGATATGCCCCTGCTTGTCCTCACTGTTAACTGACAGGCCCTTCCTGTTTCATCAACCCTCTTGTCCTTGGTATCCTGCTCTTTCTATAGCTCCATGACAACTAAGTCAAACATGAAGTTTTATAAATATGGGAGCAGTCGTTTTGCTAAATTAATTTGTTCTGCATTTGCAAAGCTAAAAGTTTCTTTGAAGGAAAACAAAAGAGCACAAAGAGTAGGATTTCAATTTTTGGACACAGACCATGTTCCCCCAGAAATCTAATTTTCTAGATTAATGAGTCATATCGGATATTGTAAATTAGAAATTACTTTTACAGCATGGAAATGATGCAAATAAATTGAAGCCACTTACTGAAGAAGACATTGTGGTACCCACATGTCACACACATTTAAACACAGCTTTGTGGTTTGTAGGCTCAGTTGAACTGGTGCTTTGCAATTAGAAATTCTCTCTTGGGCTTTTCATTAGATTGGTCTCTCTAAAAATTACTAGGGTTATTTTCATTCCTTCCACTTTTTTTGGACTTTTAAGAAGGATCTGAACCATATGGAATTGCTGAAGTATCAAAACTTTCAATCCAACAGCCCATTTATGCAATAACACTAGTATTTTACATTTATTATCACATCATTATTTCCAAAGCATGACTGCGCATGTGATTTCATTTGATCAGCATAGATTTCTAAAGCGTTTACAGGGAACAAGGCTATTTGATAGAGAGAATTTTATCTCCATTTTATAAATAGGAGGCTTCAGGCAGAAAGCTTAGGGGGGATTTGCTGGCCACCAGTGAAGGAATTGCTGGGGGGGCGTTGCATGGCAGGGAGCTGTTCCCTCCAAGCCAACTCTCTCCCCCTTTCAGCCTGCAAGTAAGGCTTTTCAGAGTTACTATCCCACTGCAGCGAGAAAAGCTTTCTCTGCCCCTTGACAAGCCACTACTGCTCCATCTCGCAGAGTGGGAAAAGTCAAGGACAGGATATCAGGAGACCTGGTTCTTCCATCAGCCTGCCCTGAACCACTTATAATCATTTCTCAGACCCCAGTGTCTTCAAATGGGAATAAAGATATCTGCTGTATTCACTCACTTATTATGATGATAAAATTAAAAAATGAATATAGAAGTAATTTTTTTGAATTATAATCACAACATAAATGTCAAGGTGAGACAGGAAATCTGAAAGCAAGGGAGCTTCTTTGAGGCTGGAGTCTAAGCCCTTGGAGCTAGACATAAGGCAACATGGTTTAGATATAATATCTCATTTAATCCTCAAACAGCCCAGGGAGCTGAATATTATTATTATTAGATCCCTTAGTTTTTTCCCAATTATTTTAAATTGTGAAATAATTTAAATATTTTATAGCATGAAAACACTAATTCAGAAAAAAATACAACACAAGCATCTTTTGCACCCAAATATTCTCCAGATGTCTTTCTTTTTTTCCCAAGAAACAAATGTCTCAGGTAAAGCCAAAGCCTTACCCTCACTTTTCTCCACCTCTTTCATGTCCCTACACTTCGTATGCATTCCTCCCATGGATGTGTTTATAAATTTACTATGTGTATGGATATCCATAGAAAATAACTTCTGGTGTTTTAAAAATTTATGCTCAATTTAGCCAATATTACATGGCTTGCTTTATATTTTTCTTTCAACATTATGGATTTGAAATTTATCTATGTAGACAGATGAGTTCCAGTTTTTGGTTTTTTTTTAGGTGTTGAATGCTATTCTAGTGCTAGACTAAACCATCAATTATTTATGTCTCCCTACTAATAGGCAGCTTGCTTGTTTTCACATTTTGCTGTCACACACAGCAAAGTATATTTACAATAAACATATTGGTAAGTGTCTTCCTATATAATTGGAACTGAATTCCTCTATTAATGTATTAAGAAGTGGAACTGCCAGCTTTGGGGTACAAGCATCTTCACCTTTGCGAGGTGTTGCCAATTTGCTGTCCAAAATGTAGCAATTACTCTCCTATCACCAGGTAGGAGCTCCCATATACTCTATCTGTGTCCCATACTGGGTGTTAGCAGAGTTTTACGTGTGCAGTCATCTGATGGGAGTGAAATGACACTTGGCTGTATTCATTCCGGTTCTTTTTCTGTTCATGAAAATTCAAAATTAACTTTTCCAAAGATTTTCTATGGGATATTAGTAAATGAAAGCATTTGAAGAGTCCAGTTCTGGTCTAATCTAGGTCTTCTATGAATTAGGCCCTCACTTACAGGGGTGCCATGGACTGAATAGTGTTGCCCCACAAATTCCTGTGTTGAGGCCCTAATCTCTAGTATGATGGTATTTGGAAACGAGGCCTTTGGAAGACAATTAGATTTTGATGAGAACATGAGGATGGGACCCTCATGATGGGAATTGTGTCCTTATAGGAAGAGACACCAGAAAGTGTGCTCTCTCTCTCTGCCATATGAGGACACAGTGAGAAGACCCATCTGCAGGCCAGGAAGAGAGCTCTCACCAGAAACCAAATCAGCCAGAACGTTGATCTGGGACTTCTTAGCCCCTAGAACTGTGAGAAAATAAATTTGTCTTGTTTCAACCACCCAATCTATGGTATTGTGTTATGGCAACCCAATCAGACTAAGGCAGGGTTAAGAACTCAGACTCCAGAGTCAAATTAGCTGGTTTAAATTGCAAGTCCCTGACTTACCAATCAGATGACCTTGGGAAAGTTCCTAAGGCCTCTCTTGGCTTCAGTTTCCTCATCTGCAAAATGAAGATCTTAATGGCTCCCATTTCACAGGATTGTCACGTATGTTAATGAGCTATAGAATATGAAATACTTAACCCAGTGTGTGGCAGTTGAAAGTCTCAGTAAATCTTAGCTATTGTCCTTATTTTCATTATTAGACAGGAGTCTTTTTTAACATCATTCCCTTGCTCAATAACCTTTCATGTTTTCCTCTTAACTACAACATAGACTATAAAATCAATGCTTTCTAGCATTTGGCCCACACCTTCCTTTCTAGATCGATGTTTCACAATGGCCCTACATGAGCCATTTGCCAGTCACAACTATTTATACACTGTCCTTCACCAGACTGTGTGCTTCTGTGCCCCTGTGCCTTTGCACTTGTCAATTCCCCTGCCTAGAATTTACTGCCGTCCATACTCTTCTCCACTCATCCCAATCCCATGCATCCTCTGAGAGTCTGGCCCAAATCTCTTGTAGTAGGTAGAATAATGGCCCCCTCTCTATGTACACACCCTAATTCCTTAAACCTATGAGTATGTTACCTTACATGGCAAAATGGACACATTTTGTACTACTAGTCTTCAGAACTATAAAAGAATACATTTGTGTTGTTTTAAGCCACTAAGTTTATGGTAATTTGTTACAGCAGCAACCAGGAAACTAATACATCTCTCCTTGACCATGCAGCCTATCTTAACTGCTTCTCTAAACTCCCTTGGCAGGTCTTGTCCTTACTGCTTGACTTGAATCCATGCCAGCCAGCCAGCTGCCCTCAGCCTTCCTCCCACCCTCTATGCTGCATTTCTATGAAGTGTAAGCAACATATCCCTGACTCCCTTGGAGTGGCTAAGGTTTGCCAATGGGGGCCACAGGTGGGATGTTGGAAGGTGACACCAGGCAGTGTCTTGAAGCAGCATCAGGAACCCCAGTGGTTGCAGAAGGTGTGTTGGTGGCAGTGATAATAACAGCAATGGTTGCAGCACTGGCAGCTGTAGCAGAAGCAGTAGTATCCTGGGGTTACAGGCTTCTGGTCATGTTCAGGCCTCTGGGCTTCAACAGTAGGATCTTTAGCAGCACAGCACACTGGCTTCCAGGTAGATTTTTGCTTGAGGATCCAGAAATAGTATTGGTTTCCTACAAATACTTCACTTAACTTTATTTTCCCCTCTGTTAATAACTTCACACCTTGCAATGCATATATAAATATATAAGATATATATCAATATATATAAGATATAATCAATTTCTGTATTAAATATCTTCAGTTGCATATACCCACAATGATTTTTGTTTTTCTGATTGGATTCTGAATGAGTTTTTCATTCACAAAAAATACTTATTTTTCAGTATTAAACATGTATTCTCATGTCTTATATCCCAAACAAGTTGGTAAATTCTTTGAGAACAGGGAACATATCTGAAGCATAATGGAACAGTGTGGTGTACTGTGATAATCATTGCAAGATGCCACACTAAGTCACAAAATCCTAGTGGCTTAGCACAGTAAAAGATACTACTTTACTTAATGATTCAAGTGAGGGTACTACTCCACTTAGTGACTCAGAGATTCAGCCTCCCTCAGTCTATGACACATCACATTGACATATATACTTTCCAGTTGTGCCATGGCAAGGAAGAGAGGGATGAAAGAGTCTCACAAAAGCATAAGTGTTCTGGTCCAGAAATGACTTATTTCCATTTGCCAGACTCATTCATGTAGCCAAACCTAATGGCAAGGGCGTTTGGGGAATATAGGGATCACATGGATTTTTTTTAAACACTTAATGTCTCAGCCCTCTGGAGATCTTCAAGCCAGACAGAACTGAGTTCAAATCTGCGTTTCATCTCGTACTGTCTGTGTGGTCTCAGACAAATTGGTTAACCCCTCTGACCCTTAATTTTCTATCTGTAATAATTCTCAACTTGCAGGATTGTTGTGAATATTAATTGAGATGATGGCTATGGTGATAAAAATGGTGATGATGATGAGAGCAGGTGATATTTAAGAGTGTGCACAACACGCAGGCAGACACAGTGCCAAGAACCTTAAATACATAACCTCACCTCACTCAGTTCGCAAAATATTTCAACAAGGTACTAAGATATCCCCAATTTACAGAGGAGAAACCGAGGTACAGAAGTAAACTTCTCCCAGAGTACACAGCTAGAAAAGGACAGCTAGTATTAGAACCTTGCCTGTCTGACTTTAAAGTTCATGTTCTTTCCACTATGCTTAAAATGCGTGTCATAAACTGTCAATCCATGGCAATCCCAGATTCTCCAACAAAGAGTAAAACAACAGCAATATTCACTTACTGTTTATATAGTACTTACTATGCTATGGCATTATTCTTAGTTCTTTATATACATTATCTCATTTAACCAGTTTAATTTTCCCAGTTTGAAAATAAAGAATATAGTTAAGTAACTTGCCTTAAGGTCACACAGCTAGTAAATGACTCATAAGATAGTTAGCAAGACGGCCAGTTATGTTTGAGAGCCACCATTTGCTGTAACCCTCCTTTTGGAGATTCACAATTTAAAATTCTTGTTTTGAGCTCTCAGACACCCTGTAGTAATGAAATCCAATTATTTCTTAAACATATTTTCCTATGGAAGACTTTATCTTTTCTTCTGGTGCGTGGAGAGACTAGTTCCTTGGACCTCTGGGTGGGAACATCTGGACCTCGTCATCCAAGTCAACCAGTCCTTCCAGTGCTTCAAGGAAAGAACCTGGAGTTTGCTCCTCCAAAAAGGCCCCACGACAGTGGACCCATGAGCTGCAAACTGGGTACAATTCAGTCTGGCTGCCCTTTCTTCTGTATAAAACATTTACCTTTGCCTCTTTTCCCATGGCCATGTCCTGCCATTTTGAGAATACTTGACCCATCCTCCCAGGCAGATTCCCTGAAACACAAGCCTGCTGTAAGATGCTATTAAGAGGAGCTTCCTCGGTGAAGTGGAGATTTGGGGCAGATCCTGGCAGGGTGCATCATCCATCTAAGTGGCCTGCAGAGCACACGTGACTCTCAGGTTCTGTTCCGGATGAGGTGAGGCGTGAACTACCAGTCATTTCTTACTGGGCCCATCAGCTGGCTGACAACGAGGATAAGGAAGAGAAAGTTTGCTCAGGACCTTGCTCAAGTGGAGGGGGAGGAACTGTGGAAATAATAAATGCCCATGCATTATTTATCACTTTCACTGCTTGGCACAAACAACTTCATTCCATTGACTTCTCACTTTGAAATGAGCTGGGAAGAGGGCCAAGTTTGTTTTTTAGATTCCCCTGAGAGAATATGAGTGAGTCCATGGCATTTGTGTGTGATTGACTCATAGAGTTTTTCTTTTGTTTCTTCTAACTGATACAGGATGAAATGGGACTCTATCTTAAGTTGAGTGAAGGTTTGCCAGCAGACCATTAGTTATATACTATTTCTTTCAATACAGAAGCATAGAAACCCTTGAAACCAAATATTCAGAGCAATGGGACAACAAACTAAAATGCCATCTTCCCAATGGCCCCTGGAAGCCAAACCAAAGAAGTGAAAGCAGTGGCATTACACATTATCAAGGGGAAAATTTGTCTTCAAAGTGGGCATGATTCCATTGTTTCTAGGTATATTTTGAGATGACGCAAGCCAAAGAGCTGTTTATTTACACCACTTCAAGAATGGTTTCTTTTTTTTTTTTTTTTTGATTTTTAAAGAACTTTATTATTTTTTGGCTGTGTTGGGTCTTCATTGCTGGGCACGGGTTGTTGTTTTTTTTCTCTAGTTGTGGTGAGCAGGGGCTACTTCTTGTTGTGGTGCTCGGGCTTCTTATTGCAGTGGCTTCTCTTGTTGCGAAGCACGGGCTCTAGGCTCACGGGCGTCAGTACTTGTGGCATGTGGGCTCAGTAGCTGTGGCGTGAGAGCTTAGTTGCTCCACAGCATGTGGGATCTTCCTGGCCCAGGAATTAAACCTATGTCCCTCCATTGGCAGGCATATTCTTAACCACTGTGCCACCAGGGAAGTCCCAAGATTGTTTTTTAATTATATTCTGAATCTACAAAATGTAGATTTTGAATATGCACTAGAGATTTTTTAAATTAATTAATTAATTAATTTGCTGTGTTGGGTCTTTGTTGCTGTGCGCAGGCTTTCTCTAGTTGCAGCGAGAGGGGACAGCTCTTCCTTGTGGTGCATGGGCTTCTCATTGCGGTGGATTCTCTTGTTGCAAAGCACAGGCTCTAGGTGCATGGGCTTCAGTAGTTGTGGCACATGGGCTCAGTAGTTGTGGCTTGCAGGCTCAGTAGTTGTGGCCCATGGCCTTAGTTGCTCCATGGCACGTGGGATCTTCCTGGACCAGGGATCCAACCCATGTCCCCTGCACTGGCAGGCAGATTCTTAACCACTGCACCATGAGGGAAGTCCCTGCACTAGAGATTTTTAGGCTATCCCCTGTGTATTCTGATAGCAGGCTAAAATGCAAAAAGTGGACAGCCTAATCCTAATTCCCCACACCTTCAAAGGAATTATTCTTAACCAGCTGAGAAATAAGATATGCCTGCATTTTGCAAGGTAGCTATTTGTAGATCAAAGGAGAAGCCACGTGGTCTCCAAGAGTGCCCTGTATACAGAGCCTTGGTCTGATTTGTGGGGCAAGATTAGTGGGATGGGCATCTCATAACACACATGGCAGAAGGTCAGTAATACATGTAAGAAATGAGAAGGGAGAGAGAGGGAAAGAAAGAAATTGGAGGGAGGGTTGTCCAAAAAGAGAGTTATAAGAGATAAAAGTGATAAATTTCTCATCAGTGATACATTTCTCATCAGTCTCAAGGTATCTCATTCTCTTGGCAGACCCAAAAGAGTTTCTGTGTTTTCATCTTGCTTTTTCACTCCCCCAGTGCCTATTCTCAGCAACCAGAACTGAAAAGATGCTGGTGAGACTGTGCAGGTCTTTCCAGCACCAGGGCAAGAGCTAACTAGGGCATCTCTAGATATGAGGACGAGGGGCCTCCTGAAGGCTCATGGACCAGCATCTCAGATAAGGCTACACTCTGAACCCCTTTCTTCTGACCACACCACCTGACAGGCTGAGAATGTGGGGGGAAGGATGAGAAGAGATGATTAACAGTAGAAGGAAAGGAGTTTGATGGAAAGAGCAGTAGCCCCCATGTCTGTCTGGCCCTGGCCAAATCCCACTTTCATCGCTTACTGGCAGTGAACTGTCTTCTCCTCTGTAAAATTAGGGTAACACCAAGTACCTCACAGAGTGGCGCTCCAGCACAGTGCGCCGGTGTGTTACTTCTGTTCTCCTCCTCACTCCCCCATAGCACATTTCTGAGCTCGTGGCCTGAGTCTGGGCACCAGGAGAGTCTTACACATTCAGCACCCGTAACATAACAATAGGTCTGTGCCCGACACTGAGCTTACAGTGTGAGCAAAACATACAGTCTCTGTCCTTAGGGAGCATGCAGTCTGATAAGGAGATAAACAGGCACCACATAATCATGGAGATACGTGAGCATAAAATATGGTAAATGCAAAAAGAGGAAATTACAAGGTGCTGTCATGGCCCATGACAGAGCACAATAGGGCTTCTGCTCGTCAAGGGATGGCTTTGCAGGGTCAAGGAAGGGTCTCATGCCCCCAAGGATTTTGACCAACTGCTACTACCTGGATCCCCTTCCCAGGGCTCAGAGTCTCTCCTTCCTCAGTCAGCTTTCGAATGCAATTTGTCCAGGGAGAAATGAGGCACTGATTTATGACCTCAATGTAAAGCATTTCCTTCCTAGAATCAGTGATGAAGAGATCATATGGGTTTGGGGATTAGAGGGAAAAGGCCAAAAATGCAATTCCAAGAAAACAATGCAAAAATTTCAAAATCTTGCCGTGGTTCTTGGTTTCAGACATTTATGGGCTAACATGTGAGGTCCAGTCAATATGCCAACCAGTGGTCAGCCTGGACTAGCTCTGGGGGCCAGTCTACCTCTACAGAGCTTACAGAAAAACATGCAAAGTGTAAATTGCAATTGAACAGAGTAAGAGTTAACACAGAGGTACAGGGACCATGTTATACAAGTCTGGCAGACAGCTCTGAGAGGGACTTATGAGCAGAGCAAGGTTCTAGCCACATTGGCTTCTTTTAACCAACATGTTGCAGTGTTTATGAGTAAGTCAGGGTAGACTCTGCCATGCTGCAGTAAAAAACCCAAGTCTCTGCGGTTTAACCACCATTTAGAATCCGGTTCCTTCTACTTTGTGGCGCGTCCATATTCATCGTGTGTTTTCCAGAGTCATCATGGAAGGAGAAAGAGAATGAAGCATTGGACATGGGAGGTTTTTATGGGCCAAGAATGGTTCACATTACTTTTGACTTCATTCCATTTGCTCTAGGCTCAGTCACATGGCCCCAGCATATCTCAGGGAGCCTGAAGAATAAAGTTTAGCTGCGTAACCTGGCGGAAATGAAATGGGGTTTGCAGAAACGTAGCGGTGTCTCTGATAGATGATATTCTCACACAAGGGCTTTCCAGGGACTGACCCAAACCCTGGGGAGGCAGCATGGCGTCATGCTTGTGAGAATCCCCTTAGGTAGATTCAGATAAAGCTGATTTGGGTTTGAATTACTCTTTACCGTTTTATAAATCCAAGCAGTTTCCTCATCTGTAATGTGGGGGTCAATAACAATGTCTAGTTCGTAATGTCGTCACAAAGATTTAACTGAGATTGTTCCTGCCATGTAGTAGCTGTTTAATAAGAGGGAGGTAGTCATTATTTCACAGTGTGGATACCTTGCCATGACCCACCCCCATCTACATGAAATACCACTGCCCTGTGATTTTTATGTAAAAATCAGGCTTTAGGGTGAGTGCCTGTTGCCTTTCTCACAAACTAAAGCTCTGTTCCCACCCAGATACATCAAGGGCTCTGTTGAAGTGAACTATCTCCCTCCCTCCTGCCTAATCTCTGCAAAGTTCCTAAAACACTGGATGACAAACTTCACATATTGAAAAATGCGGAATCTGAATCTCCACCCTAGAAAGAGAGCAGCAAATGTTCTGCTCGCTAAAGATCCTATGGCTCTCCGGAGACCTTAATGTGGTAGAAAACAAGAGGTAGTTGTATTTGCCTCTTCCTCTCCCAGAAAAAAGAGAAGCATCAGTGAGCCAACAATGTGGAAGACCAGTTTTGCTCCAGGCCTAACTCTGTTCAGGTAGGTGGGAACATAACCCAGTGGTGTAGGAGGGTATGGCGTGAGGGCTCACAGAGGCCAAGTGCAAGCATATCTTCCCAACTCCCTGTCCAATGACACAACGCAGGGCCTTTTGGTAGAATGGCATTTGCTCTTCTATGTCTTAAATGGTTGTTCTTGTAAGGTTTCTTTACTCATTAAATAAAATAGAGATTCCAAATTCTGGATTTTGCAATGCATGAGGTACCACGTTCGGTACATATCAGTAGTTTGAAATTGGCCATTGAGGGAGTATTTACATCATGGAAATTGGAAAACACTAAAAATTTGGGCTTTTTTTTTTTTTTTTTGTATATGAAAGCAGGCTAGAGAGCCGTTTGTTAAATATTTCTTAGCACATCACGTGTGTAACCCTCTACGAAAACTGCACACGTGCAGTGAGGGTGCAGCCCAATAGTTAAAGGTATCTCAAGTTTTTTGGCAAGAATAGGGGTGATATATCTATGGAGAATTGGATTTATTTATTATATTTTTAATATAAATGTTATTGTTTATATCTTCTGTTTGCAAAAATGACCTTTTTATTATATAAAAAGAAAAAAATTAGAATCACCCTTAAGTCTACCACCCAGAGGTGACCTCTGTTAACATGTTGGTTTCTTTAATTTATCTGTAAACAATAATATCAAAAATGGTATCATACCACACATTTTGATCATTTTTCAGGAAATGATGTGTTCTTCTGTGACACTACCTCTACTGGTTGTTTGGCATCATTAGGTCACGAGTTAATTACAATCATTACACATAGCGTCATCATTTTCATTGAATGAGGTGTCTCCACTAAGTACTGAGTGGCAGGAAACTTCCCATGAGCTTCTGCCACCCACATATGGGTAAGTCAGAGTAACAAGCACAGTGGTGCTATTTTAGCCACCTGGCTGAGCTCTCTCTTCCTCTAATCTTTGGCTGATAATTTTGAGGTTTCTCACAGCTGCTTTCTACCCATTCTGCTCACCAGGAGAGAATAAATGGGAGGATATTTCTAGGTAAAGAGACTGGCTCATGATTACCTGGAAGAGTTACCTTGTATCCAGAAAAGAGACATGAATGGAAAATCCATTTGCATAAATGAAGGTGAACATCCCTGAGCACAAACACATCTTCGCATCCCACCAGTGAGCTCACTGCGTCTCTGATACTCAAACATCAATTAAAATAATTATTCATAAATTATCATTTCAATCCACTTTTCACACAAAGCAGCATTAAACAACTGCAGACTCAGCTCAGAGCTATTATCTCTGAGGTGATATTAATTATGATGCCAGTTGGGTGAGGCTCTCTGAAAACCTATTTAAAAGCTGTCACAATCTACCCCATCCCCTCAATCTCTTCTCCTAATCTTTTATTTTTTTCCATGGCACTTTGATCATTTTCTCACACACTGTATAATTTACTTATTTATTCTGTTCATCTTTCCCTCTGCTGGAAATTAAGTTCCATGAGTGTGGGGATCTTTGTCTTATTTACTGATGTGACCTCACACTTAGAAGAGTCCCTGGCACATAGTAGGTGCTCCCTAAAAATGCTTTGTAATGAGTCTTATGGCCCCGATGTAAATTTAGAGGCCTTGTATCATGGCTACTTTTTCTCTTTACACCTCTGAGAACAGCTCTGAGTTGGACGTGAACACCAGTCATTAAGCAGGAAGGCAGGAGAACTGAGTTCAAGGCTTTCTCCTTCTTTCAGGAACAACCATGCACTTTATCTGCTTTAAGAAGATTAAGGGCAGGAGAGCAGGAGATGATGTCAGCGCTTTCACAGAAGCCCATCCAGGCCAATATTGTCTCCCTGAAACTGTGTCTAGATCCAGATGTTTCCAAAGCACCCTTGTCATCTGACCCATTTTTGACATCAGACTGTGGTCTGTGTCTCTATAGGTACCATTTAATGCAATCAACTAAGTGCCAGGAACTGATGTGGACATTTAACACACAGCAATTATTTTATTTCAGTACTGACAAGCCCAAAAGGTATGTATTGCTGTCCCCATTTTACAGACGAGAACATTGAGATTGAGAGGTGCTGAGCAGCTTTTTTAAGGCAGCACTGGCCTGGACATATTTCAATTTAGTTGATCTGAATCCAAGCCTATGTTCTTCCTACCAAGTGACTCTGCTGTGCTACCAGACTTTGGGCACAAGATTCCATTCCCCTCAGTTCCCTAACCTGTAAAATAAAGATAAAACTGGGTTCTATGGAAGCTTGGAGTAAGGATTAAATGAAATGGTATATGCAGAATGTGTTTATCACAATGCCTGATACTCAGTAAGTGGAAGTTTCTTCCCATCTTTCCCATTTGATAAATGGGAAACCAAGACTTAGCCTGATTCACCAACTTAGCTTAAAGTACCATTTATAATGATGACCAAAGTGGACATGAATTCAGGTCTCCACACTCTCCATCTGTGCTGCTTCCTGGCCCATCCAGATCCAGATGCTGGCAAATCCTCAGAACCAAGAGCTCCCTTTCACAGGTGCACATGCTCACAAATTCACCCAGGGTAGTATTTACACATTTTCACTGTGAACGTACCTTCATGATGAGGGAGGATAAATACAAACAAAACACCAAAATAATATTTGGCCAACCCAATAGTAAAAACAAGTTGAAAAACGCTGGGTTCGTTTTTCTAGTGCGGATTGAGGTTAGAAAAGGGAGTCACTGTCATCTATTGTGTCCCTGCTTCTGCACAGGCTCTGCTAAAGCTTCACATGCACCTGCGTATTATTATTCATCCTATTTTAAAGATTTGGAAACTGAGGCAAAGGACGTTGAGCAGATTACTCAAGATCACAGTGAGTGATAGAGGTAGAAATTGAACCTAGATCTATCTGATCTGAACACCTCATTTTTAACCTGTGTGTTGAGTTGCTGATGGGATGACTTCTGTACCCATTACCCTGATTCCCTTGTGACACTTTGCTTCCTTGAATGGTTAGCCATCTCAGCCATGAAGATAATTATGAGGGTTACCTCCCAACTAAAGTATAAGCCTTTTAAAGACAAGGGCTTACAAAGACAAATATCATATGATATTGCTTATATATGGAATCTAAAACAAATGACACGAAGTCTTATAAATGACCTCATTTACAAAACAAAAACGGACTCAGACAAACAAACTTATGATTGCCAAAGGAGAATGGGGTGGGCAATAAGTCAGGAGTTTGGGATTAACATATACATGCAACTAAATATAAAACAGATAACCAATACGGATGTACTCCATAGCACAGGGAACTATGTTCAGTATCTTGTAGTAATCTTTAAGGAAAATCTGAACAGTTACCGAATCACTTTCTTGTACACTTGAAACTAACGCAACATTGTAAACCAACTATAATTCAATTTAAAAAAGAGAGAAAAAAACTATGATACTGATTACTTCACAGATCTGTTCTGGATATTATTACTAACCATAAAAAATAAAGACAAGGGTTAAGAAATATTATGGTACACATCACTCATATTTAGCATAAGCCTTTATTACTTATGAATACTGAGTAAATATTTTTGGTTGATCCATCCATAAAAGACCACGACTTGAATTCCTTGGGGAAACCTTGATCTCCTAGGGCTAACTCCACAGTAAATGAAGCTCCCTATTATGAGAGGAATAGAGATGAAAAGCTTTGGATCACGTAAAAAATTTTTGCATTTTGGAGTTGCTTCTCAGTGACAACAGTCTCTTGTTCTGCACAAGTTTATTCTAATGCTTCCCCACTCATTTACTTTCTCTCAGACCAGTGTCACTCTGCTGTTTATACAAAGACCCAAAGCTTTGTGGCCACCTCAGGAATGTGCTGTGGTGTCATTTGTACCCACAACTTGGGTGCATCTGCTTAGGCAATGACTTTCTGCTTCTGATGGAGATGCACTTGTCTCTGCTCTGTACCTTTATCTAATAACCGTTCCTTCTTAATCATGTTAGAAGACAGACAAGGTTTAATCACACTATTCATCCTGATCGTGATGATCTTAGCACAATGTGCTAAGAAGAGCACTTTATTGCATTGTCCAAACTGAGTTTTAATACAAATAATTTTGACAACTTGGAGATGCTATTATTTATTCAATCAGGACATTACAAGTACAAATTTGTTCTAAGTTCTGAATCGTATCAAAATGTGTCCCACTTAGTATCAAGATGGATTTCTTAAGCCTTTAAAAAGGCTTCTAGTTTTGACAGCCAGGACTGTATATGAATTCCTTGCTTGTGTTTTGAGCTCAGCCCAGATGGAAAAGTGAGTACACAGCTATACCTATATTGGTCACCCAGGGAAGCTGTTGGCAGGCAGTGCTGTGGTTATATAATGAATCATCTTTTTCTCACCTGTATTATTGCAAAAGCGATAGATGTGAGGGGAATCCTTGTCTACGCCCCTCTCACTCCCGGACTGTGAATCCCAATAATTCAGCCTGTGGGGGAATGGGTACATGCTCTGTCCTTGCCTCTCTCCACAAATCTGGGAGCATTTAAGAGAAAATAACCTTTTGTATGAGCCCCGGTATTGATTGCTAGAGGGGTTTGAGGTCCTATGGAACTCAGTAATTTCCTGATTATGTAGATTTTAAGCAGGGTAAGGATTCTGGGCAGAATAACTCTGGGACAACAAAGAGCAGCCTGTCAGGAAGGCTACTAGTTTCTTGGTTTTTATTTGATTCCAATATATTCCCTTTGCTCACGAGGATGATGCCAGTGAGGATAACAACACCATACAGAGTATTGAGACGTATGAAAGGATTAAAGGTGCAGGGACCCGAACACTATACCTTAAGATTATACATATTCCCTACTCCTCTCCTTTCCTACAGGGGAAAGAATTCTGTCTCCACGTCCTCCTCTCCACTCCTAAGTCCCTCACCCATTTCCAAGGTACTGCAAGAGGTGTATCTGATGAACAAAACTGAGAAGCAAGGACTGAATAGCCCAGCAGGAACTGTTCTGTTCTTTCAGAGCAGGCTACGGGGGCACCTTTGCATCTGACTTTTCTCCTAGCTTCTCTGCACACCAAGGCCAAGTCAGGGCCTAGGCTAGCCTTCGAGAGAGAGATCCTGTGACCTTTCTCTTTCCCTCCATCCTGCGATAGTAAACAAAGACCAATCACATGAGAGCAAGCAAAGGCTATTTACTCAGAACTTGCCATAGTAAGGGAGTCAGCCCCCATCAGTTGGTATTTTAGCAGAGATTTGAAGACAGGCAAAGGAGTGGAAAAAAGAGAAGGCTTCAGGTGTGCCCTGACTGGAGGCTGCTGGCCTGGGGAAGCTGTGAGCAGGCCCACGAGAAGTAGAGCATCCTATGTGGTTGATTAGGGGTGCGTGGGTGGCTTTCTCTGGTTGGTCCTACATTGGAAGTAGGAATAAAAATTAGGGAAGCTGTCAACTGTTAAACAAGTTCTGGCCACTTTGGGCTGACCATAACAGGGGTTATTGTTTGGCTTCCTGGACCACTTACTAGAGAGCAATCTGACTTCCTAAAGTCTGACTTACAGGCTGGCTTCCTGGGCTGGTTACTGGACATAATGGGTTCGTTTCCTGGGCTGGTTGCTGCAGGTTCTAGGTCAGAGTTCTGTTTTTATATACAGTCTGACCATTGTCCATTTGAATACTCAGTCCCTTACTCTCTGCTATGGAGTGAGGAGCTTTGATACGGAATGTGTCATCTTTTATAGCCACACTCTCACTCAGGTGAGACCTTTCTGAGGTATTTATTGGAAAGACAAATATTAGAAAGCCCAATAGTGTTCACATATCCAAGCCACATCTTACAATCAGCTCTGTTGGAAATAAGGCTAACATTGATTTCTATCTGTCTGACACTAGATTTTTCAATGTTGATACTAAACTCAGGAGGAAAAGCAGGGGTGAGGTCAGTTATCACACCTATACCATAAGCATCTAACCCTGGGGGAGGACTAATATTCAGAGAGAATTAAGGAATCAGTAGGCAGAATGCTTTAAAATCTATTCCCTCTCCTTTGCTTAATATCTAAATTGTGTATCTAACACCCTTTATTTCAAATTTAAATCCCTTTGTATTTACATAATGGCTTTCCTTCTGTTCCCATTATGGTTCCAAATTATTGTCTTAGAGTGCATTAGATTGCCATTTTCCCTTGTTTATATCCCTCTTGATGGCGGCTGTGGTTCTTTTCATTCTAGTATATAAAATATATATTACTTGGAACTTTGGTTATAGGGATGCAGACATTAAGAAAACACACAGGTTTGTAAAATATTATGGGCACAAAGAAGCCTGGGCAGGGTGATGAGTCTGAGCTCTCTCTCTGCCTTTTTCCTAGCTTAATTGAGATATTATTGACAGGTGGCATATGTAAGTTTAAGGTGTACAATGTGGTGATTTGATTCGATAGAGGTATGTGTTGCACAATGATTACGATAAGATTAGTTAACACCTCCATCTCCTCATATAATGGCCATTTTTGTGTGTGGTGATAACATTTAAGATGTACTCTTTTAACAACTTTCAAGTATACAATACAGTACTGATTATAGTCCGTATGCTCAACATCAGATGCCCAGAACTTATTCATCTTATAGCTGGAAGTGTGTACTCTTTAACCAATGTGCTAGTGAAGTTGTCTATTTCTCTTTCCAGCTTTATCAGTTTTTGCCTTATTTATTCTGATGCTCTATTGTTAAGTGCGTACATGTGTAAGATTGTTTTGTCTACTTGGAGAATTGACCCTTATCATTATGTCATACTCCTCCTTTATTCCTGGTAAGTTCGCTTGCCCTGAAGCCTGCTTCATCTGAAATTAATATAACTGTTCCAATTTTCTCTTGATTGAATGTTAGCATGGTATATCTTTCTCTATCCCTTTGCCTTTAGCCTATCTTTATTTTAAAAGTGATTTTCTTGTATATTTTCTTTTTTTTAACACGCTTTGAAAATCTGCCTTTTAATTGCTGAAGTTAGACCATTCACATTTAAAGTGATTGTTTATAGTTAGATTAATATTTATTATGTGTGTATAACTTTTTTATTTATTGCATTTGTTCTTTGTTTCTTTTTATTTCCTTTTTTCCTGCCTTTGTTTTTAATTGAGAATGTTGAGTAATTCCAGTACATCTCTTTGCTTAGCATAATTATTATCGTCCATTATATTTTTTAGGGGTTGCCCTAGAGTTTGCAATATACATTTTAAGTATCTAAGTCTACTTTTGAATAACACTATACCACTTCACTTGGAATGCAGTTTATATAATATTACAGAATATTCCCATTACCTCCTTCCCATTTCCTATGAAATTACTCATTCATTTTACTTATCCATATGCTATGATCAACCAATACTCTTATTATTTTAAACAGTGATTATGTTTTCTATAGACTTAGAAGAGAAAAATAGGGAATTCCTTGGTGGTCCAGTGGTTAAGACTCTGCACCCTCACTGACAAGGGCTCAGGTTCAGTCCCTGGTTGGGCAACTAAAATCCCACAAGCCATGCAGCCAAAAAAAAAAAAAACAAACAAACACTTATTTTATTATTCACTTATTCTTCCTCCAATGTTCTTCCTTTTTTCTGTAGATTGAAGTTTCTGACCTATACCATTTTCCTACTCCGTAAAAAACTTCTTTTAATACTTCTCGTAGGGGAAGACTGCTGGTGATGAATTTCCTCGATATTTGTTCTGAGAAAATCTTTATCTTTCACTTTTGAAGGTTAATTTCACTTGATACAGAATTCTAGGTTAGTGGATTTTTCTTTCTTTTAATACCTTAAATATTTAATTCCATTCTCTTCTTGTTTGTGTGATTTCTGATGAGAAGTCTGCTATAATTCTTACTCTTGTTCTTCTACAGGAAAGGTGTTTTTATTCTCTGGTTTCTTTCATGATTTGCTCTGTATCTTCGGTTTTTTGCAGTTCAAATATAATACCTAGATGCAGATAGTTTGGCCTTTATCCTGCTTGGTTACCTGTGGTTACCCTGCTCCCTGGATCTGTGGCTTGGTGTCAGTCATCAATTTTGGAAAATTCTCAGCCATTGTTACTTCGATATTTGTTCTGTTCTCTCTTTTGCATTGGGTATTCTAATTGTGCATATATTGCAGCTTTTGAAATTGTTTCACAGTTCTTGCAGATTCTGCTTTTTTTTCCTCCCATCATTTTTTCTCCTTGTATTCCAGTGTGGAAAGTTTCTACTGACGTATCATCACATTCATTGATTTTTCTTTGGCCATGTCCAGTTAACTGACGAGCCCATCAAAGGCATTCTTTATTACAGCATTTTTTATTTCTAACATTACCTTTGATTCTTTCTTAAAGTTTCCATCTCTTTACTTACATTACCCATCTATCCTTGTGTGTTGTCTGCTTCTTTGCAATGGGGTCCTTAGTATATTGATCATAGTTATTTTAAATTTACTGTCTGGGAGTTCCAAAATTTGTGTTATGTCTGAATCTGGTCCTCACACTTGCTCTGTATCTTCAGACTGTTTTCTTGTGTTTTAGCATGTCTTTTAATTTTTTGTAGGAACAAAAAATTTGAACACGATGTATCAGGTAATAGGCACTGAGATAACTGGAAAAACAATCTGAAGCTGTGCAACCTGGAACTAACACAATATTTCAAATCAACTATAGTTCAATAAAACACATACACACATATACACACACACACAAGTGCAGCCATCCCCACTATCCCAGCCTCCCAGCCAACTCTCCAGCTGTATTCAGCCACGTGAGTGAACGCAGGGAAACCAGTGGAAAAACCAGCGAGCCAAACCACAAGAACTATGAGAATAGTTAAATTGTTTTAAGCCACTAGGTTGTGAGACTGTTGATTACATATAAATAGGTAGCTGCTACCTTGACTTTAGGCTAGTTCCATAAGTCCTAGAAGGCTGAGTTTCCTCTTCTATAAAGTGGGAATAATGACAGTCACACTCCAAGGATACTGTGAAGATTGAATATAATGATGAGTTTGGTTATTCCTAATTCTGAGCCTGGCCCATAGTAGACACTCGGCTTTTAATAAGTTACATACTTTTACTACTATTTTTACTGCCTTCGTGTCTGTAGAGGAAAAAAGTGAATTTGGTTTTTGTCATGAAAATTTAGTGAATTTTGTTATTGGGATGAGTAATAAAGATGTGAAAAGCTTTCTTTCTCATAGGATACTTTTGGAAGTTGTTTCATATAAGGAAAAGATTATTTTTGTCAGTGATAATATTTGTATAGCTAATGTTAGTTTGTTTTCAAATAATTCAATGGACTATGCATTTTGACTAGACAGTAACTACAAGGAGAGAGTCTATAATGATGCTAGTTTAAAAATGCATATAACAAACTCAGAATGTAATTGGGGAAACAGCTTATTCATTTTTTGAGACCAAAAACATCTCCCTTCACATACCTTAATGCTGACTCAAGCCAAAATACGGCACAAATGATTTGCTATAAATATACATTTGTAGAAAATGAAGTCTAATGGTATAATTATGGAGAAAATCACAGCCCTGTTTACCAGGCATTCTAAGCACAAATTTTCAAAAGAAGTGCAAAGGTAGATCAGTATATTTGAAACCATGATGTACTTAGAAGTAGCTGAAAGATCCAGAGTGGTTCAGTCCACTGAAAATAGATTTACTGAGTAGAGGACATCATTATGCCAAATGGACATTCAAGATAAGATAAACAAAACAGGGTAACATAGGATGGATGAAATTACTTTGGCCCTTTTCAGTCCATTGTATAATGGGGTTCTTGGGCGATTATTGACTAAGTTGGTAAAAGTTGGAAAGTGTATACAACATTACAGGAGAAATTATCAATATAAAAATACAAAGCAATCCAGAAGCTAATTGGGGCAGACTTCCAGAGAGGTTAGAAGGGATTTACACTATTTTTTGATTTGAGGTTTATTTGGCTAAATTTGGCAAATTTTTATAACTTTCTTATGTTACAAAAATAAAAATTTATAATAACGAATTATGGATTACATTTTAAATTGCAACAGGAACATGACAGACTAGCAAGGGTATATGTCTTGGACTCAAAAGGCGTTATTTCTAGTTATGGTTATGTGACCTTGAATAAGTCACCTCATCAGGTCTCTTTTTCTACATCTTTTTTTTTTAGTTTATTAATTAATTTATTGGCTGCTTTGGGTCTTCGTTTCTGCACGTGGGCTTTCTCTAATTGCGGTGAGTGGGGGTTACTCTTTGTTGTGGTGTGCAGGCTTCTCATTACAGTGGCTTCTCTTGCAGAGCACAAGCTCTAGGCGCATGAGCTTCAGTAGTTGTGGCACAGAGGCTCAATAGTTGTGGCTCACAGGCTCTAGAGCACAGGCTCAGTAGCTGTGGTACACAGGCTTAGTTGTTCTGCGGCATGTGGGATCTTCCTGGACCGGGGATGGAACCTATGTTCCCTGCATTGGCAGGTGGATTCTTAACCACTGCGCCACCAGGGAAGTTCCCATTTCTACATCTTCAAAATGAGGTTATTGGAGATTTTCAGATATTTTCAAGATCTTAAAAATGCCTCATTTTCCATTTATCCAAAAAGGGGTTAATATCCAAAACATATGTGGAATTCATACATCTCAACAACAACAACAAAAACAACAAACAACCTAACTAAAAAATAGGCAGAGGATCTGAATAGACATTTTTCCAAAGACATACAGATGACCAACAGGCCCACAAAAAGATGTTCAACATCACTAATTATCAGGGAAATGCAAAACAGAACCACAATGAGGTATCACCTCACACCTGTTAGAATAGCTGCTGTCAAAAAGACAAGAAAAAACTGCTGGAGAGGATGTGGAGAAAAGGGAACCCTCAGACACTGATGGTGAGGCTGTACATTGATGCAGCCACTATGGAAAACAGTATGGAGATTCTTAAAAGAATTAAGAGTAGAACTAAAATATGATCCAGCTATTCCACTTCTGGGTATTTATCCCAATAACATGAAAAGACCAATTTAAAAAGACATATGCACCCCTATGTTCATTGCAGCATTGTTTACAATAGCCAAGATATGGAAACAACCTAGGTGTCCACTGATGAATGAATGGATAAAGAAGATGTAGTATATATATGTGTGTGCATATATATATATATACACACATACACACATGATGGAATACTACTCAGCCATAAAAAATAATGAGATGCTGACAACATGGATGGAACTTGAAGGTATTATGCTATATGAAATAAGTCAGATGGAGAAAGATGAAAAATGTATGATTTCACTCATGTAGAATAAAAAAACCAGATAAACAAAAAAAGTTTTAATTTCTAAATGCCTGATTTTAACTAATTTTTTTTTATTTAAAGTCAGGCAATTATGATAGGCTAAACAGGAGCCTCCAGAGATATCCAGGTCATAATCCTAGGAACCTCTGAATGTTACCTTATTTGGACATGAGGGCTTTGCAAATGTGACCAAGTCAAGGGTCTTGAGAAGGGATGATTATTCTGGATTGTCTGGGTGGGCCCTAAGTGTAATCACAAGCAACCTTTTAAGAGAGAGTCAGAGTAACATTCAATTAGAGAAGAAGAAGTAGGAAATGTGACAAAAAAGCGAGAGGTTACAGGGGTCATAAATCAAAGAATGTAGGCAGCTTCCAGGAGCTAGAAATGGCAAGGAAACAGATTATTCCCAAGAGCCTCCCGAAGGAATCAATTCCACTGACACCTTGACTTTAGCCCAGTGAAACTGATTTCAGACTTTTGGCCTCTAGACTGTAAGAAAATAAATGTATGTGTTGCTTTAAGTCACTAAGTTTGTGGTAATTTGTAACCGTAATAACAGAAAACTAATACTGAAGTCAAAATCCTTAAGACCAACTGAGATATAAATGACTTAAATTGTGGAATAGTAACTACTGAATCAATCTTCTATAAAGGTATCTATTGGGCACTGACTCTGGGACATATATAAAACCTGGTCCTGGGGTTGAGATCTAAGTCAGTTGTATTAGGTAGAATGCTTTGGCCTTGAAAAACAGAAAACTCAACCCAGACATGCTTAGACATTAAAGGGGATGTATTAGCTCACGTAATTGAAAAAATTAAGAGACAGGGCAGGGGTGAGGAAGCAACTGGTGCTTTTAAAACTGGGAAATGGATGCTAGAAAGGCAGCTAGAACTTTCTAGAGCAATAATCTTCATAAATACCATGAGCATGTGAAGCAAAGGAGACAGAAGTGAAATCAGAGGTGTAAGATATTGTAATAAATGCTACTCCAAGGATACCCCAAAATACTGTAGAAAAAAGTAGAAATGATACAGAAGAGTGAAGAACTGTGACTGGAATGGTTTGCATTACTTCTCAGAGGAGTAACATATAAACTGAACCTTGAGAACAGAGCGAGAGGTAGTCAGGTAGAGAAGGGGTAGAATTCCAAGCAAATAAAATCAGTGCTTCAAAGCTAAAGAAGCATGAAAGAGCTGGATGAGATCAGAAAGAAGTGAGAGTTCAGTGTGGTTGAGGAGTACACAGTGAGACTGGGGTTACAGCATACGAGTGCATGGGACATGAAGCTGGAAAACAAGATTGAAGCTGAATTCTGTAAATTTTAGTTTTTGTAGATCTTATAGGTCATAGTAAGGAGTTTGGTCTTCATGATGATAAAAATGGGGAACCATTATAATAGATTAATAGAAGAGGGAATTGTAGCCTAGATAAAACTTTGCAATTACTTGGAATTAGGGGCTAAGGAAAAATGAGGTGGATCAACGACTACTGTGAAGTGTCTGGCTTAAGTGAGGGATCTTTAGGTAACCAGGAATGAGTTCAAAGTACCCCAGGACCTGAGGTAGAGATGTGTAGTGGGCAGTTAGAGTATGAGGATGGAGAGGGCTGTGATGGAGGGGTCAGTCTCTCCAGGACACAGATGGGGATAGGCAAATGTGGATATGTAAAGAAACTTGTCCAAAGTCATGGGATAGAAGTTTGTTTGTTTATTTTGTTATTTATTGGTTGCATTGGGTCTTCGTTGCTGCGTGCAGGCTTTCTCTAGTTGCAGCAAGCTGGGGCTACTCTTCCTTGCGGTGCTCAGGCTTCTCATTGTGATGGCTTCTCTTGTTGCAGAGCACAGGCTCTAGGTGCACAGGCTCAGTAGTTGTGGTGTATGGGCTTAGTTGCTCCATGGCATGTAGGATCTTCCTGTGTCCCCTGCATTGACAGGCGGATTCTTAACTACTATGCCACCAGGGAAGTCCCGGGACAGAAGTTTCTAATGCGAGATTCAAACCCTGGTCTTCCAGGCTTCAAAGTTCATACTCTTAACACTTCTGCCATTTGGCTTACAATAGCTCTTTCCGTAGAGGTTAATAAACACATGTTTTGCAAATGGAAACTGAAGCTCAGAGAAGTGATTTGTTCAAAATTACATAGCCATTAAGTGGTAAAGCTTGGCCTTGCGAACTGACCTTTTAATTTCAGCTCCAATGCCATTTCTACTACATGGCATTGTCTTCTGTAAAATCTTGCTATCTAAGGACTTTTAAATTTTTTCCTTTAGAACATAGGGAAATTTTGACTAGATTGGCTCAAGTGAAATTTAGTGGAGAAAAAAGTTAGTCTAGACTAATTTCCTTTGGCATTAGTATTCAACTTGGGTGATCCCCAGGAGACATCTGGCAATACTGGAGATGTGTTTTGGTTGTCACAATTGAGGCTGGAGTGCTAATGGCATCTAGGGAGCAGAGGCCAGGAATGATGCCCAACATTCTACAGTGCCCACTCCAGCCGCTTGCAACAAAGAATTCTCCAGCCCAAAATGTCAATGGGGCCAAGGCTGAGAAACTGCCCAATAGCAATAATGCTTTTGATTGGTAGATGGGGTCATTATGGACGACGCTCCAACTGTATATCCCAACCACTGAAAATTCTATTTTCCTTTTCCCCTTTCCTGTTTCTTCCTCTTCCTTTAAATCCAGGTTCTCTCTGTAAGTCTAAGATTCTGCTCACTGACCTTGTTTGTTTGTAGGGTTGTTTTTTGTTTGTTTGTTTGTTTCTGGTTATTTTTCTGGTCAAGGCTAAAAGTGTCATTACTTAAAAGGGTCCTTTCCTGAGTCCCTCAATTCGTATATTCAAGTATTCTTTCTATAAGACCTTGAAACAATGATTTGATCAATATTAAAGGTAAATGGAACATTCTTTTCATTGGGAGGCAATATTACAGAGCTATTGGGCACTTGGACTTTGGAATCAAGCGTAACTAGATTCAGATCCCAGATCCACCTCTGTGTCTTCACTGAGCTAGTTAACTTTCTCTATTTTTTCCTATAATAATAGTATCTATCTAATAAGAATATCAACAAAACTACGCGAGATAATCCATAGAAAGCCTTTATAATAGATTCTGTAAGTATTCGTTTCTACCACGCTAGCTTTTGTGATTACCAGTGGCCATGCAGCAGGTGCTACATTTAAAAATGTGTTCCATTCAAACAACTGAACTGCTTTGAATGCATAGGTACAAGCTTTTTTTTTGGATAACTAGGCTGGATATTAAACTCCGTTTGGCATAGAGCAAATTTACTTTCTAATAATAGATTTGAGTGTAAGTAAAGAACAGAAGGAAAGAGGATTACCAAGCCAATAGCCTCTTACATATCACAATCTGGCTACATCAGTGCATTAGTGAATTTGGGCTGCTGCAACAAAATGCCGTGGACTAAGTGCCTTATACAACAGACGTTGCTCTCTCACAGTTGTGGAGGCTGGGAAGTCTGAGATCTGGGTGTCAGCCTGGTCAGACCCACATGAGAGTCCTCTCCCTGGTTTGAAGATGGCTGTATTCTTATTGTATCCTCGTATGGAAGAGAGAGAAAAGAACAGTTTCTTCTTCTAAGGGCTCCAATCCTATCATGAGGACCCCACCCTCGTGAACTCATCTAAACCTCATTACCTTCCAAAGGCCCCACCTCCAAATATTATCACATTGGGAGTTAGGGCTTCAAAGTATAAATGGGGGGTGGGGCATGGGCACAATTCAATCCTTAGCAGTCAGTGATAATGTGATTGAATGAAGTATCCGGGTAGAGAGGTGTAGAAGAAGTAATCAGGTACTTTACAATATAAAGTGAATAAGCTTAACCTTCCTGTATGGTTTATGAATCATTCCTCTAGATTTTTTCAATAGATGGGAGAATGGTACAGTTAGCACGCCATTATGGAAAGAGATTTTGAACTTGTAGACAAAACTGGAATTTTAATTGCCAAGTCAAATGCAAAGTTTTCTCATATCTGTGGACTTCAGTTTCATACTTATAAGTTTAGGGAGTCTGATCAGATCATTTCTGATGCTGCTCTGGTAATACCATCATAAAATGAATCAATAATGATCTTAGCAAAGTGCTGTTAAGCTGAACTTTGCCTCTGTGTCACTGCTATCTCCTTACCATCATTTAAAATTCATGCAGTGTATTAACAACCATGTCCCTGGAGGCTGACAGGGCACATTTCTTAGGAGGAAACTTTCTAGGAAACCTTTAACATAGTTTTACTCCTAAAAGTTAAGCCATGAACCTAATAACTTCATACCTTAAGGAAAAGTGTATCTTTTCCAGTTGAAGGCAAGTGGTTTAGACAGCAATTCTAGAGGATGCAAAAATAACTGGATCGGTGCCTTACCCTGAGGCAGATTCAGCTAAGGGTTTTGCCCTTATTTCCATTTGTTCTCTCTTCCACGTCTCTCTCCCACAGGGTCACACCCCCTCCTTCCGTTCCCTTAAGAAAACTTTGCAAATTCCTTATAAGCTCTGAAGAGACACAACTTTGGTCTGTGCCTTTGTAAATTTCTTTTCTTTTATAGTGATTTTTTAAAAATTTGAATTGACAGTCATTTTCAAAATTATTGAAAACACTGAAAAGAGTAAAGAAGACAATAAAATCATCCATAATCCATAGCCCAGTGAGTAATTGTGGTGGATCCAACATTGAACATTTTTAAATATTTCATTCCTTCTTTTGATATAGGTGTTTGAAAATGTTTTAGCTTCAAAGTTTTGTGTTCTTTCATTTTTCTTAGCGTTGTATCATAAGCATTTCCCCATCCCATTAAAAATTTCTTGACAACCTTTGAATTAATGGATGTAGATTATTTTACTTATGGATCATTTTTTTTAACCAGTCTTATATTGTTGGGCATTTCCTTTTTCTCCCCGCACTGTTATAAGTAAGTCTGCTGTGAATATCTTTGGAGATAAATCTTTACCTGTACTTCTGATCATTTCTTCAGGTTAAACTCCTAGACGTGCTCAAGCTCTGAGTCAAAGGGTATGAGGACTTTTAAGGTTGGCCAAGTTGCTTTCCAAATGGTATTAACAATCCCACCAGCATGGATGAGAATGCTTAGTTTTCTAAGGTTTCTCGGACCAAAGGAAGCAGCTTCTCTAAAGAAATATCTAAGTACATTGAATGGTATGTGCCAGAGTTTTTAGATTGGAAAGCAGAGTTTTGGGAAAAGAATCTTTAAGATTCAGATCACTAGCAACTAGCTCAGTGAAGATAAATGCAGATGTCCACCTTTCTGCTTTTATTAAACAGCTGAGGGGGGCAATTATTGGCTTCTCATACTGCCTCACTGGTCCACCAACTCCGTGTCTGAACATATTTGTTAATTTCAAATTGAGTTGATTTTAAATAAATGGAATTTTCCAAAAGCTGTCTTCATATTGCTATCCAGCTGCTTATGCTGGGTCAGGGGCAAGCTAAGTTCATCAAGAAATAGCCAAATCAAGCCAAAGGCATTAAGTGATGGAACTCATAATTCATAAAGCAGACATTATTCTGATTGGTAGTGTCTACAAATTATTCTTTCTTCAGTGTCTTTCACTAATGGGTTTATTGCAGATGAATAAGGCAAGTTTCTTGAGGCCATAGAAGTGTTTAGTAAAGCAGTAGAGAATACATGGCGATTGCCAAATGGAAAAACCAATAAAATGGTTTGACCTCAGGTTCACATCAGATGGGGAGATGGAGACCACTGCAGGGGAGGAGGGGAAGGCAGCATCAACCTTGAGAGGCAGTGGCAGCTGGGAAAGCTGAACATCACTTTGAATTAAAAAGAAAATTAAGACACACTTGTGTATATCAGGACGCCTTTTAAGAGTGATCACTGGAGGGGAAGATCTAGTTTAAGGTCTAGATTAAAAAATGGGAAGGAAACAGCATAGGAAAAAAAAAACATCAGGAAGCAAGGTGACAAAGGAGGCACTTTTAAACTGTGTGGACTTTATTTGATTTGAGATTGTATCCAACCTCTTCTGAAAAGATAGCTACAGATTAAAAGCTTAATGCAAGGTAAGACATGTAAGGCCTTTGACCAATGTAGAGAACATGCATTTTTAGGCTACGTGGCATGAGACACTCCAGCTGCTGGGGTCCAAATAGAACTTCTCTTCGCCATGACCACCACAGTGACCACAGCGTTTAGCTGAACTTAACCTCTCAGCCTCTTTGCGTTTTCAGCAAGACATGCCTTATTCAAGGTTCCTACCAAGTACTCAGGGATCCCATGAGTTCACAGGAGTTTCACATACAGATACAGTCTATAGTCAGGAAAAAGATGGTGTTTTTGTCCAACATGCTGTTACTCATGCAGTTACCTTTGCTTGCAAGCTTTTGTGCTGTAGATGCTCTGTAAGAGACCTTGATCCTTAGAAGCATCAAGTGAATGCTAAGTGAGTGGTGATAGATACTGTTGCTCCCCAGCCCAGGTTCTCTTTATTTCCTTTCACTGGGTCACTGCACCCACCCTGTAGCTGCCCTATTTTCATCTAAGGGCTCATAACTATCTATCTTCTCTAGAGAATTGTCCTTTGCTAAAGGGAGTCTCCTACCCTGGGAGAGGACACCTACCACCCACCTGGGCTGCCCATAGCTCATGACTGACTGATGAGAGGATGAAGAGGCAGCCCCTTTGCCGCTAGAGGAATCACATCTGTGGTGGGGGTTATGCTCCAGAGTCCACCAACATCACCCTTGTCCCCCAGTACATCAGACTAGGAACAGTCTGTACCTAAAACCACAGCCTTACTTGGCTCTTTCTGTTTCCCTATCCTCTTTCCCTCCTGCCTTAGGGTTTTCCATCATTAGATTACATGCCCAAATCCCTGCCTCAGAATCTGCTTCTAGATCTAAGACTGAACAAGTGATTTTATCATAATTATTTGTGTATCTTTCAGTCTCAGAAGAGACTGTAAGTTGCTTAAAAGCAAGGTCTCTCTTTTCCCATCCTTGTAACCTCTCCAGAGTCTATTTCCTTCCACATTTTAGGTCCTCAAATATTAAACTGAAGGGACAATTGATATTGCAGAAATATGTGAAGAATCAGACTTTAAAAGACCAAATGCTATTAACAACGAATCCAAATATATTACAGTCCACCTTTGGATGAATGGGAGACCCCAAGAACATGTCCAAAGACCCAAATGCCTTTATCTCCCCTGACTCCAAAATTTAAATATTTTTCAAATCTCTCGACACATTTTCTTATTCTTTCATCTACCGCCAACTTCTACTCTCCTCAATCCTATCATTCTTTATTCAACAGATTTGGAACATCTAGTAGCTACATACAATAGTGAATTTTTGTTGTTGTTGCTGTTGATGAAAGTAAAGGAAAGCAATTTAAGCTAGCCTAAGCAACAAGGAAAAAATTTGGAAGGATATGAGTCTTATAGCATTCAAAGAAGAGTCAAACAATGGGTTATCAGAATGGACAAAAAACCAGGATATATTTTACAACTCGGGTGTAGAAGTTTACGGACCTTCTCTTTAGAGAACTACCATTGATGGGACTTAGTCACCATCAGACTCATTCTTATGTCTCTTGGTTAAAAATTCCAAGTTACACAAGATCAAATACATGGTTTATGTGTGAACCAAAAAAATAACCAATTACAGCCAGAAGATTTCAGGAATCACCTGCATGGCTGTCAGGGACCCATCCTAGAGAAGTAGGAATTTTTATAAACAGCACCTCCCCTGAAGATGTATGACCCAGAAAAGGTAGCATGTTAGACATTTTAGGTCATTTTATCTACGATTATTAGGAGAGTCTCAAGGGGGCTTAGAAATCTAGTAGAGGAGTTAAAACACTTGCTCAAATAGTTTTCAACTAATTGCAAGTCAAAATTGACAAATATCAAGAGAATAAAAGCAAAACATTTTAGGGGATCAAAAGGAAAAACTCTTTGCAACAGGCATGAACAGTGTAAAAGCTAGGGTGGGAAAAGGGGATTTTAGGAGCCAGAAGAGTACAAACAAAAGTATGGATAAGCCAAGTGTAGTGATTGGAGATGGGCTGCTTTGTTGGAGGCCAGAGAACATTTTGGAAAGCAGTTAGAAAACAGGTACAGAAGGTGAGACTTGGATGGCTGGTGAAGGGGCAGGGACAGGGTTTATTAGATAACGGGGAGGTGGAAGGTTTCCAAGCAAAGGAATGAGGTGATGAAAACTGCGCTTTTAGAAGATCAATCTGCTTACACCCACGTTTCCCAAAGGCTGCTCTTAGGAGGCGTAAAGGCCCAATTTCCTGTACTTTCTTGATGTTTGTTGATGCGGAGGCAGCCAATGTAAATGATTTCACCTCCTTTAGGGAACCCGTGTGGGAAGGTGTTGCATAGCTGAGGCTTCTCAGGTTGTGCATATGCTCGCAGAGTGAAAAATTACGGCAATTATCCAAAAAATCTTGACTGTAAAGTTCACATTCACTTGACAAACCCCAATTGTTGAAAAATGGTGTGTGGGGTTTTTTTTTTCCACCCCTTAGTTTGGTTTGATTTGCAGTTGTTTACTTGAGTCATCTAGATAATTGCTTCCTTTTCCCACCTTTCCTGGTTTCTGTAGTCAAACCCTCGTGTGTCAACATTGTCAAGATTCTTGGGGGACTTAAGAAGCTCCCCTCCCAGGATCTGTTAGGAGCTCCTTTCTCAAGGTGGACCCACTTCTGTTTCCCTGTGTACACTTCATTCTCAGGAGAGGAAATTAAGGCCAGAGCTCTGTTCACAGTGAGATTCAGCTGCTTCTTTTTTCTTCTTCGTCTTCCTCCTTTGAAGAAGTTTTGGAATTATTTCCCTTGGTAGGTAGGAACAAGCAAAAGTCAGCAGGAACCCACTGAATCACAGCCAGGCAAGCTGCCTTGCTAACTTGAATGCTGCCTTCTCAGAAGAAGGCAATCACTCTAGAGATTTGGATGCTCAGGATCATTCTTTTACATGTTTCTAAGTATCCTTTAGGAGGGGGAAAAAGACAAAAAGAGGGGAGGATATTGGTGACTCTGCCTTTCCACATGGGTGAGATGCATCATTTGTATGTGTAGTTAATTAAAGAACCATACCATTACTTTATTTTCCTTAATAAAACCTAGCCTGACCTCTCATCCAGTAGGACATTCAAGGGTTTCTGTCTCTGCTGTGTTTGGGGTCTCTGCTGTGTTTGGGGAAGTTGTGTTTGTGTTTTGAGAAGTTTAATTTCTTGGGCCATGACAATTCTGAGGGGCTTACATGGCGCTCAAGAAAGCGATGATGTGCCTGGGCCTTAGTTTACAGTGGACATCAATGCAATATGGTCAGGTGACCCCATTATGCCCATGCGCCTGTTGTGAAGCTCTTAACACAGAGACTCCGTCTCTGAGTATTGCTTTCAAGACTTGACATTTAAAGTCCATCATCCAAAGGCATTTCACATTTATGCCCAGCTTGGGAAACTGCTGGTTGGCCCTGGGTCTCTGCCATTCTCAGAAATACTCCAAACTGCCTTTCCTTTCTCAGTGTCTCTTCCTTGTCCTACTCAAGGCTCCTCTTTGTAACATTTCCCCTTCAGTGGCCTTGAAAAAAACAAAAATACTTGTTTGTTTCTCCAGATGTGTGGTGGGGAGAGAGAGAGAGAGAGGGAGAGGGTCATAGATAGAATTAGTTTTAGGTTTGGATGGAGAGGACAGATTGATCAGACCTTTCAGAAATATAATGCTTACCTCTTATTCCTGGAGTGAACATTGTGATGTGGATATAAAAAGAGGTTTTATTATTCCTTGGTGAGTTCACAGCAGCTTCCTCCAAAGCTCCAAAACACTTCTAGCATGTTTTCTTTCACTAGGGGTGGGGGAGCTGGGGAGGGGAAGGTGGCATTTTGAGGGTTTCTTCTTAATACTTTATATCTTTATTAGAAACATCAATAAGTAAAGAACCAGGGTAAGAGAAAGGGTAGGAGGGGATGAGAAAAACATTAAGATTGTGGCCCCAGGGTCTCTACAGTGTTTCTTATTCCTTCCTGGCCAGTGAGTGTGCTAGTTCTAATTGCTGTTTCAGGTATAGGAATAGCATAGCTCTTCAAGACTTCAGGCCTTAGGGAGGGAATTCGTTGTCAGTCTACTGAGAACTTGAGATCTGTTTCTCATATTCGTGTTCCAAGTTCAGTACCTAATCAACAATGTTAAGACCTAGATCTGGTTCCCATAACCCCTGGCTTCCTGGTCTGTCAATACTCTGAAATTCTGCCTACATATTCAACCATTATTTTATTGTATCCAGGACTTCCGAGTGTTTGGAAGGCTTCTTTATTGTGGGAAGTTCTTTGATTATGGATTCAAATTCTTTAATAGACACAGGGCTATTCGGGTATTTTTTTCTTGAGTCAGATTTTGTAAGTTGTTTTAAAGTATTTTTCCATTTCATTTAAGTTGTTGAATTTATTGGCATATAGTTTTCCTAATTTTCCATTACTATCTTTTGATGTCTGTAGGATCTGTAGTGCTGTCCCCATTTTCATTTTTTTTTAAATAAATTTATTTATTTATTTTATTGGCTGTGTTGGATCATTTTTTGCTGCGCACGCACTTTCTTTTTAGTTATGGTGAGTGGGGGCTACTCTTCATTGTGTGCGGGCTCCTCATTGCTATGGCTTCTCTTGTTGCAGAGCACAGGCTCTAGGCACGTGGGCTTCAGTAGTTGCAGCACATGGGCTCAATAGTTGTGGCTCACGGGCTCTAAAGCACAGGCTCAATAGTTGTGGCACACGGGCTTAGTTGCTCCACGGCATGTGGGATCTTCCTGGAGCAGGGATGGAACCCATGTCCCCTGCATTGGCAGGCGGATTCTCAACCACTGCACCACCTAGGAAGCCCCCCATTTTCATTTTTGACATTAGCAATTTGTGCTCTCAACTTTTTAAAAATTTTTCTTCCTAGAGATTTATCAATTTTTAAAGTATTTCTAAAAGGAAATATTAACTTTAATTTTCTCTATTCTTTTGTCTATTTTATATTTTATTGATTTCTGCTCTTACTGTTATATTTCCTTTCCTTCTACTTATTGTGGGCTTGCTCTAGCTTTTCTAGCTTCTTGAGATAGAAACTTAGATAATTGATTTTTAAGCCTTCTTTCTCTTCTAATATAGACATTTAAAGCTACAAATTCCCTCTAGGCATTGTGCAGTATTGTTCATCCCATGATTTTTACTATCATTCAGTTTGAAATATTTTCTAATTTCTCTCATTATTTCTTCTTTGTCCTTTTTGTTACTTACAAGAATGTTCTGTAATTTTTAAACATTTGAGGATTTTCTAGGTATCTCATTGCTATTTGTTTCTAATTTAATCCTGTTTGGGTCAAGAAAATATACTCTCTAAGATTTCAATCTTTTGATATTATTGGGGTTGATTTTATGGCCCAGAACATGGTCTGTCATGATGAATGTTCCACGTGTGTTTGAAAGGAATGTGTATTCTGCAGTTTTTGTGTGTGTCCATCATAACTAGCAGCAGAAGTAGGGATCCTTTCAGTTTAGGAAGCTTGTCATGAGTACTTTTTCATGTCACTAATTATTAATTAAAATATCCAAAGTAGTTTTGATACTGACCTGGATCCTTGAACTCTTTTAACCAGTAGAATTGATAAAAGGCCAGATGAGAAATTCAGGCAAGGCTTTATTGGGACTTGTGCTGCAGCATGAGGGAGTGAAAACAAGTAACAGGTGCACTTGCTCGCTCGCGCGCGCGCGCGCGCTCTCTCTCTCTCTCTCTCTCTCTCTCTCTCTCTCTCTCTCTCTCTCGGAGAGCAGGCTGCTTCCTCGAATGGGGCGAGGGTAGGGGTGGGTCTGTGGGCTTTTTGCATCTTATTCTTCATAACTGCCCCAGCAGTTATTTTTCATGTTATTTTTAAACATATCTGTAAATTATTCTTTGTGTTTGCTCTATTGTGGGATCCTTATTTTTTTCTACTAGAAAGCCATTGAGTAGTCTCTCCATTCCCAATTATCCTCTTTGATTTGTGATAGCACCTCTGTTATATACTAGATCTTGTATGTTTGCTCCTGAATTCTCTGTTCTATTCCATTCATTTATTGTCTCCTTTTCCATCAGCTCACACACTTTTAATAATTATGGCATTATAACAACGCTTGAAATCTGGTAGGGCAGAATCCTTCTCCTTGTCATGCTTTTATGAAATTGTTTTGGCTTATTTATTCCTCTATTCATATGAAGTTTAAAATACACCTGTTATATTTTGTATCGCACTGACTTCAAAGATTAATTGGAGATTAAAGGACATATTTAACATGTAGAGTCCTCATCTCTAGTAACAGAACGTATCAAGTTTTCTTTTTATGTCCTTCAATAAAATTCAGTAAATTTCTCCATAAAGTTTCCAATATTTTTATTAGATTTATTCCTAATTATCTTGTAGTTTTTCAATGAAATGTTACCTTTTCTTCTCTTACATATTATTCAATTTTGTTATTCCTGGTATAGTGGAATGCTAATAATTTCAGTTAATTCCATTGTTTTGAATATTAAAATATGTCAAATTATAATAATATAAATAAATAACACCTCTTTACCTTCTTTATGATCTTGAGTTTTCAATATTAGGCCCATATCTTTTTGAGGAGCGTACTGGACATAAAAATTAACTATGTCAGAGAGGAACTAGATGGTCACTAATATCATTTCCTCCTCCTATATACATATCTTAGCCTTTTTTTGCAGTTTGGTTGAGGCCATATGACTTTCTGGCCAATAGAATGTGAGCAGATGTAATTAATATAGGCCATTTCCAGGCCTAGTTATAAAACCACCTTCAGGATCCTCCTCACTTTCTTTTTTTCTTGCTTATTGGCTGAACACAGAAAACCCAACCAAGGACTTTAGAAAGTCCTAAAAGGATAATAGAGACATATGAAGGTAGGAACTTAGTGTCCTGTTTATTTTTCAAGGGAGAACCACCAAGGAGAGTTACCTGATTAGAGTGAGATTATGACAATTTTCCTTTTTTAAGCCACTGATATTTTGAGATTGTTTCAGCAGTTAGTGATAATTGTCCTAATATACTAGTCTTTGACAAACAATTTATTAAAAACTACATGAAGGGATTCAGATTCTGTCCACGATTAATGACCCAATCCTGAAGAAGAGCCAAAGCTGAATACTGAGCTTGGGTTCAGACTCGTGGAAGAGAATTCAACATGAGGACATGCTAAAAACAGGAGGATATTCTGAGCTGTCTCCTCTGGTCGATTATCATAGCAATGAGAAAAGAATGATCTTTGCTGTGGTAGTTCCTTCTCCCAAGAAACCTGGAACTTTGAGGGAGAGGACATGGTCTCAGAACCAGCAGATTCCTGTATGCCAAGCAAAAAAAAGAACCCTTTGTCTGTATCAATATAGTTTCATTCCATTCAGCAAATATGAACTGAGCACCTTTTCTTGTGTCACTCTCTCTACATGCGCGCACACACACGCACGCACAGGCGCGCACATACACACACACACACACATACCAGAATCATTTTCTTTCTCAGAGCGCCAGTTAAATCTTTCTAAACTCCAGGGAAGATATTCCCAAAGTATGGTTTTCCTGAAATTGATTTTCTAGACTCTAGTTGTGTAATGAAGAACACATCAGGCCCTGGAGACAGTCTTGTCTATATCATCCAGTACCAAGGCTAATTAATACACTGGAGAGCATTTCTTCTTTAGGAAAATATCAGCCCATTAGTGCAGATAAGAATAGTGATTTTGTGTGTGTAAGTTCTAGTCCCATGGAAATATTTAACCTTTCATGGTCAAAATTGTTACAAGGAACATTAGGAGGACTGTGTTTTTCTCTATCTAAATTCTGTAGGTGTAGATTTGAGTAGAAGAGATACTGAGGAGAGGATACGACCTTAGCTAAGTAATGTAGTCATGTCTCATGAGGAAAAAATATGCTTTATTCATACTAATTAACCTGTCTTTGAAACTCTTGCATCACACAGTAAAAGCCAAATGAATGGTATGTGTCGTAATATTCAGAATTGGCAGCAAAGAAAACTTCTTGGTTCCCAGAGCATTCTGTTCAGTGCTTTAGAGGGCATTGGGGAGCACGTGTTATACAGACAAGACGGAATGATGATGTCTATATGCCTCAGAGGTGAAAAGAAACAAATTATTAACTATCTGGAAAAAATTTACAGCATTCTGGGACTTCCCTGGTGGTGCAGTGGTTAAGAATCTGCCTGCTATTGCAGGGGACACGGGTTCAATCCCTGGTGCAGGAAAATCCCACAGTCTATGGAGCAACTAAGCCCCTGTGCCACAACTACTGAGCCTACTCTCTAGAGCCCTCGAGCCACAACTATTGAGCCTGTGTGCCACAACTACTGAAGCCCGCATGCCTAGAGCCCGTGCTTCACAACAATAGCAGCCACCACACTGCAACTGCTGCAACTAGAGAAAAGCCCGTGAGCAGTAACAGAAGACCCAACTCAGCCAATAATTAATGAATTAATTAAAAAAGTTGCAGCATACCTAATATATGTACTAACCTACTATGTGTATTGTGCACCTTTTCTGGGAAGTAATATCTCAGTGCATATAATAAGAGACACTAAACTGTTTATACCTTGAACCAAGCCATCCAATGCATCCTGAAGAAATGATCCAGAGGCAAAAGCTTGCATGCACAGTATCATACACTGTAATTAACTTATTTATTCTACACATTTTTATGTGGTGTCTGCTTCATGCCAGGAACTGTACTAGGTGCTCCAATTCCACAGTGAACAAAAAACCTAATGCTAATGGCTTCCATTCTGGAAAGATGACAGTTCTAAAGAGCCAGAAACTCTCTTCTTACAAAGAAACTAAATGCTGCAGAAAATGAAATTTTAAAATAACCATTTAAATAAATGAGTGAGCTTGGCAGAAAAGTCAGGGAAGGAATGGGACCATCACTTAGTAGAGGTAAGAAAGTGCTGAGTCTGCCTGGGGGGCTATGTCCTGATGTATGTGATGGGCTTTTATTTTTGGTTTTAACAATCTCATTAGCAAGAAACCAAAAAATTGGTCCGGTAAAGGGCATGAGTCAGATTGGGTATCCTCCTCCATGGATAAAGTATGAAATTACAAAGGATTCATGGAAAAACCTAGTTTAAAAACATGCCCAACAGAGACAGAAAGTAGAGATATAGCATTTTCAGTTTCAGCATTGGTTTTGACTGAAGGTGAAGTTTCCTTTGAGAATCTATGACCTATGCATCAGCCCTCATGAGGGAATAGGGAATGAATTCACCCATGTTGGGGCCTGAAAAGCCATAACCTGAGAATTTTACTTTAAAATGGACAAAGATAATACTGTTCCCAGCCACCTAGTGGAAATGAATGCAAATATTCCCTAGAGGAACTAAGAATCCATGCGATTCTTAAAGAATTCCTACAAGTAGAGTTCCAAAAGTATGAACTAATAATTATAACATTAATAATAATAAATCCTACACAAAAGGAAACAGAATACTATGAAGGAAAAAAGAGAAAACTAGAATTAGACCCATAATATTTAATTATTTGGCACAGAACATAAAATAAGTGTTTTTAACCTATATACATATATAAAAATAAAAGAGCAAATGAAAAAATATGATTAGGAACTAGAAATTATTTTTTTTTTTGGAACTAGGAATTATTTTTAAATGACCAGAAAGACTGAGAAAAAAAGAACTAACTAGAACTTCTAAAAATAAATACATGACAACTAAAGTGGAATGATTAAACATCAGATTATACAAAGCTGAAAAGAAAATCAGCTACAGAAAGATGTAAAAAATTATATAGACTAGAACAGAGACAAAGAGAAAAACTAAGAAAAATAGATTAAAAAATAGAGTAGAGGGACTAGGTTCAACATACATTCATTAAGGATTCTAGAAAGAGATTATAGAGAGGATAAAAAGTCAAGAAGAGTTAATGGCTCAAAAATTTTCGTGTATTATTTAAAGACATAAATACACAGATTCAGGAATCCCAACGGAGCCCAAGCAGAATAATTAAAACCATGTTCACATGTAAGAACATTGTCTTTGAGAGTTTTGCAATTTCTTTATAAAAAAACATAAACGTAGCTTGAGAAAAAGAAAGATGAAAGAAATGGCTATGAGACTGACAACTAGCTTCAAAGTACTGAGAAAAAATTAGTGAAAATTTATGATTCCATACTTTCAAAATCAAGAATAAAATCAAGAAATTTATGGAAAAACTAAAACTGAGTTCACTAGCAACAGAACTTTGCCAAAAGGAACTTAGTACACATACTTCAGAAAAAAGGAGATGATCCCAGACAGAAGGTCTAAGATATAAGGAATGTTGACTGCTTTAGAGAATAAACATTCTGATAAACAAAGAAATCACTAATGGTTAAATTAAATAAGTCTAATGTTAAATATTGAGAATTAAGTAAAGCAGGCAAAATTAGCATGATAGTAGGGTTCCTGTGACAGGATTGGATTTATATATTCTAAGATCCTTTTATTGTTCAACAGTAAAACAAAGACATTAACTTTAAACTTTTAAAAGTTTACAGGACAAAAATGAAATTTCTCAAAGAGCAAACAACTTCACAAGCACAGCAAAGGAAAACAAGAGGAAAAAACAGCAAAAGAGCAGGGCAAATAACACAAAATAAGATGGCAGGAAACATCTAAGTGCAAGACTATAATGAGTGAATATAAATTGAACTCTTCAGTAAGAACACAGAGATTATCTGAGAAGATAAAAAATATAGAAATCAATTACATGTTGTTTACAAGAGAAGTACATCAAACATAAGGACATAAAAAGGTTGAACACCACAGAATGTAAAGAGAGATAACACAAAAAACACTACTGAAAGTTTACTGTGTATGTTACTAACAGACAAAATAGACTCCTAGGCAAAAAGCATTACTATAGATATAGACAGTCACTATACAATAACAAAAATGTCAGTTTACTAGGAGGTAATACAAGCTAACAACATGGCTTCTAAATATGTAAGTCTCTCTCTCTCTCTCGATAATTAATAAATCAAGTGTAAAAAATTAGGAAGGATATGGGAGATTTGAACTATGCAGTTACTAGCTTGATCTGATGGGCATTTGTAATATATTCCCAACAATCAGAGAATGCAATGTTGTTTTTAGCACATAGGAACGGTTTATGAAATTAATAGCAAACTCCAGAAATTGTGTTCTGAATACAATAAAATTCATTTATAAATTAATGATACCAAAAAACAAAAATAATGTATTATAGCGTTACTTGGAAATGTTAAAAAAACAAGCTCTAAAAAGGCTCATGGGTTAAAGCAGCAATCATTATGGAAATAGGAACCTGAATGATGTAAAACCCAATCAGAGGGTTCAGAGAAGACTTCCTGCAGGAAATGCTTATGTTAGAAAATGAAAAGGCTAATGATCAATGTGCTAAGGATCCAGCTTATGAAGTTAGAAAAAGAACAATAAAATAAGGCTACAAATGTAGAAAAGAAAAATTAAAAACAAATTTATAAAATACAAAACAAATAGAATTAATAAAGCTAATAGTTGTTTTTCAAATTTAAGGCTAATGAAATCAACACGTAACAGGACTGACCAAGGTAAAAAGAAAAAAGACACACATACTGTTAGGAATGAAAATGAAGACACAGCTATAGATAAAGCAATCATTTAAAAAGATGATAAAAGTACTGTGAACAATTTTACGCCAATAAATTCATTCCATTTAAGAATGAATACCTAGAAAGATACTTTACCATTTGAAATAGTAATTGAATCTTCTCTCAAAGAAAATAGTAGTCGTAAATGCTTTTGCAAATGAATTCTACAAAACATTTGAAGGAATGTTATATCAATCATACATAAATTCTTCCAAAGATTAGAATGCATTAGGGAGGGCTCATTCTTTTCCTGTGAGGTGACTGTGACCTCAATACTGAAACCAGAAATAGATGATGGAAAAGGAAAGGAAAATTATAGGCTCATTTAACTCATGAGCATGCATGAAATATTTTAGACAAAATACTAGCATTCTCAATCCACCAGTGTACTGAAAAAATAACATGTTAAACACATTGGTCAAACCCTAGAAATGCAAGGTTATTTTAATATTAGAGAGTCTATTAAGATGTAAATCACCAAATTAACAGATTAAAGGAAAAAGCCCACATACTCATCTGAGTAGAGGTAGCAAAACCATGTGATAAATTCCATATCCATTTATGATAAAAATTCTCAGGGAATACTAAGTGAAAAGGAAGATTCCTTAAACCTGCTGGAAGCATCATACTTAATGGAGAAACTTTTTTTTTCCCAAATGGTGAAACTTTAAAAATCTTCCCTTGAAAATCAGGAACAAGGATACTTGCTTTCATTCTTTCTATTTACAATATCTCTATAGATCCTAATCAATGCCGAAATGCAAGACTGAACTAGGTAGTGGGTACGTGAGTGTTTATTATTATGTTTCATGTTTACATCTATGTTGTGTGTACTATTTTCAATGTATAGAATATTTAACAATAAAAGCAAATCCAAGTGCTTGATAAAGGAAGGAAAGAGCAGAAAGGAAGGAAAAGCAAATGGAAGGAAAGATGTTATCTCTCATGGAACTTCTGATAGTCTAGCAGGAGATATAGGTGAGTCATTTAGGCATTTGGAATATTGCATACTAAGTGCCATGATTGGTGGGTTGGTGAGTGGCTAACAGTAGACAGTCCTGACACCTAACCTCCAGCTTGAGGGTTCCAAAAAAGATTCCTGGAAGAAGTGATATCTAAGTCGAGGCTTAGAAAATGCGAAAGAATTTGCCTGGCAAAGAGGGTGGGAGACTGAGCAATCAAGTGCTAGTGGGCAGGATTAAAACCATCTGTAAAGAGAGAGAGAATAGACAAACATAGGTAACTGGGATCCTCCAAAGTACATACTAACACACCCTGAGCATAGAAATTCAGGTCAGGGTAAGCAAGAGAAGAAGCTGGAGAGGTAAGCAAGGGCCAGGTTGCAAGAAGCCAGATTCATTAATTCTTGTATATTATCCTTATTATAAAATTTAAAAATCTGAAAATAATCTAGATATCTGGAAATTAGAGATGGACAAAGAATGGGAAATATGGTTGACTATAGGTAAGTATTAAAAAATGATCACTATGCAGACTTTGTAGGAAACTGGGAACATCTTTATGATTCTGGTGAAAAAATTCAGAACACAAAATCATACTTTACCACTCAAACTGTAATTATAAGTTTATAAAATATGTATGCATGAAGACAAAGATAGGAGTGAAACATACCAAAAAGAACATTGTGTTAGGAGATGGTAGCGTATGGCTGAGTTTTATGTTCCCTTTTCAAAAATGTTGTTTAATATCTTCTCATTTAAAATTAAAAAAAAAAGAGGGACAATATCAGTAACTTCAGTGAGCCCAGGGAATAAGGTTTTGCTCGTTATTGGATCTGCAGTGCCTGGCATGTAGTAAAGGCTGAATAAATAAATATTTCTCAGCTGAATGAAAGATGGGCGTTGTTCTGAGGTGTTCTGGAAGAATTGCTGATGGTATCCCAACACAGTGTCAGGTGTGTCAGAACTGGGCTTCAACACCAAATCAGAGACAGGTAATGCAAGCTTATTGAACTTGAGTATCTTCAGGATGGACTGAGCTGTGTGACCTTGTATAATCCAAGGCAGATTTATGAGAAAGAGGAGGCAACACTTTTCCAATATAAGGCCTAGAAATAAGAGTTAGAAGTGAGGTTTCTTTCTTTCTTTTGGAAGGAGGCTTTGAAAGAGGTGGTGTTTTAGTTTTTTTTTTTTTTTTTTTATTAGAATAGTGTTAAATAAATGTACAACCTTTTTAAGAGAATATACTTAAATAAGAGGAAAAAATCCCCAAAACTACAATAGATTTTATTTTTTTGTGTGGGTTCTTTTCCAATTTTTTCCACATTTACAGTCATTATCCTTGTAGATATATTATTTTGTATTCTAGTCTTCCTATTTAATATTATTTTGTTAAACTACTGTAATATTTTAAAATACAGTTTTCATTTAATAAATTTCATAGGATTTCAGCATTTTGAACTTCTAATTTTCTTAACCTTCAGTCCTTTGCTGCACATGAAGGTTTTGACATTATTATTTGGATTTTTCTCTTTTTAAATTATATTTGCTTTTTCCTTCCTTTGAATGATTTTCTTGAGATAGAATTTTAGGGAAGGAAGGAAGTTCTAGGTCGAAAAATAGAAATATTGTTGTGGTTTGCATATGTGTATCAAATTCTCTTGAAAAAAGTAATAGGAAAAAGAAATAAACCAGTTTTCTTGCATGTTCTGCTAGAATGGAATGGGCTTCCACACTCAGTCAGGATTCTAGGATGAAGCAGTCATTCTTGGCATTTTGAGCTCTAGATTTTATAGATAAAATCTAATGAAGACTTTTAGGGTGGGTGAAGACAGGTAAAATACTAGCTGAGATAATCCTTCATATTTTTTTCTCATTTGTTGCCATAAAATATCATTTGGTAGTATTATACCCATTTTATTAGTCAGGAAACTGAGGTTCATTGGGATTAAATAACATTCCAAAGAGCTAGTGGCGGGTCACAGCTGGAATTTAAGTCTTTCAATTTCTGGACCACTAAGCCAATAACTATGGGTTTTTGTCAATAGGAAGTTGGAGGTTAAGAGAGGAGGTATTGACTGCTTGGGACCAAATACAGACAAATCTCTAATGGTATGATCTTGATCCAGTTCCATAAACATTCTGATCTTGAGTTTCTTGAACTGGAAGATGGGGCGGATAATAGTATTTGCTTCATAAGTTTGTGAAAAGTAAATGAAGTGATGTATATAAGTATTTGTGCAGTGCCTGAACACAGCAACATCTAGTGAGTATTTGTAATGTACCCAAGGTCCAGACTCTAAATTTGGCTAGGAAGTTATCCTGAATAACCATTAACTATCACCAATACTTTACATCAAGTCAATTTTAGGACTTAGGATATACCTTGGAGATTTTTGCAGTTACAGTTTCTATATCTAGAGTTTGCAAATTTTGCACCTGCAACACTTGTCTTCCTTTTGCTCAAACAGTATTCTAATGTGTTAGAGAGCAAAGTATCTCTTCAGGGAGAGAGAGCTGCAGATTTTATGCTATAGGGGTGTGTTGCTCTGTTCCTGACCACTGTTTTAGCTCTTTATTTAAGATCCCAATAATATTTTATTCTTCCCTGTACTCTCTCATCCTGCCTTGTCTATGCCTTCCAGACCCTTTATTGTGTCATGTCACTCTATGACTGTGAACTAGACATGAATCATAAAAGCAATATTGTATTAGGGTATTCTTTAGCATTTTGGGCTCATTGCTCTGTTTTGGACAATGATATACTTTGTTTTACAGAGTTCCAATGAATAATTGTGTACACAGAGAATGTTGGTAAAATGAACTTATAAGAACCATTAATTACAGTTACACTGTGTGGTTGAGGAGAGCAAAGATTTTCAAATGAAAGAGATAGTCTATTTCTGTGTATGATCTATGTTTATGTGGCTTTGTACCTATGATTCAGAAAAATATCCCAGATGAAAAAGCTATGATGATTTGTTTATTAAGCTAACTGTATTCTTGTTAACCTTTAATATATTCAGGAACAGTGAACTGGATACTTGAAGTATTTTCTATTTGAGTTTAGAGGTTTATTGTTAAAACTGTTTTTTCTATAGTGCACATTTTCATTTGTAATTGATTTGACTGGCTGCTTTAAAAAATGTCATGTTAAAATTTGAATTCCAGAGAAAATGAACAACCATTCATTTTTTCAATCATTCATTCCTCTCTTCCTGTTATCTTCACACCCACTCCAAGTGCTTTTTATTCCTACCACTCCACTGAAATGTCTCAAGATCAAGATGAACCATTTTCTATATATTGACACAATTAACAGTCAAGCCTTTGATTTTATCTTGCTTGACCTCTCAACAGCATTTCACATGGCTAACCCCTCCCAGCTACTGGAAACATGTTCTTTTCTAGACTTCGAGATACCATTCTTACCTGTGTTTTCTCATATTTTCACCGGCATCCCTCAGTCTATTTTACTGGCTACACAAAGTCTTTGCTTCCAGACTTCCAAATAGCAGTATCCAAGAGCTTGCTGTGGCTGTCTTCTCTGTTTACATCCACCCGCTAGATGATCTCAACTTCTCTTACAGCTTTAAATACCATCTGCTACTGACTCTCAAAATTCTGTTTCCAATCCAGTCCTCTCCCTGTGAGCTCTAGCTTTATAGATGGATAAGCCTATTCAATTTCTCTATTCAATATGTACAGATAGAATTTTTGTTGTCTCCCCATCACATTTACTACCTTGTCCTGGCTTATAAGCCTTCCCAGCTCACTAAGTGATACTGCCATTCATGTAGTTGCTTATGTCAAAACCAGAAATTCAGCCTTGATTATCTCCATCCCTATGGTAATGTAAGGTGATGACTGATTTCCTTAATTTTAAATCTGCCATCTCACTATTCACTTTATATTTGTCCCATCCATTCTTTGTTCCATCTTTTCTCATTTTCTATCTTATTTTGGATCAATTGCATATTTTTTGTGATTTAATTTTACTTCCTTTATTGGCTTATTTCTATAAGTCTAGCCTCATGTTAGTGGCTGCTTTTGCATTTACAGTATACATCTTTAACTTATCACATTCTACTTTCAAGCAATATTGTACCACTTCACCTATAAGATCTTTATGATAGTCTACTTCCGTTTCTCCCTTCCTTGCTTTTATGCTACTGTTGCCACACATTTTACTCTAACATGTTATAAACTCCATGCTATATTGTTAATATTTTTTAAATAGATTATTATATTTAAAAATTTTAAATAATAAGAAAAGTTGTTATATTTACCCATGTAGTTACTATTACTAATGTTCTTCAGTCCTTGGTCCTTGAAGGTCCTTCAGTTCTTGGTTTTGATCCAGATTTCCATTTGATATCATTTTCCTTCTAGCTGAAGGACTTCTTTTAATCATTCTTTTTTTTTAATTAATTTATTTTATTGGTTGTGTTGGGTCTTCTTTGCTGTGCGTGGGCTTTTTTAGTTGCGGTGAGTGGGGGTTACTCTTTGTTGTGGTGTGCAGGCTCCTCATTGTCATGGTTTATCTTGTTGTGGAGCAGGGGCTCTAGGCACATGGGCTTCAGTAGTTGCAGCACATGGGCTCAATAGTTGTGGCTCATGGGCTCTAAAGCGCAGGCTCAATAGTTGTGGCACACGGGCTTAGTTGCTCCTCAGCATGTGGGATCTTCCTGGGGCAGGGATCAAACCCGTGTCCCCTGCATTGGCAGGCAGATTCTCAACCACTGTGCCACCTAGTAAGCCCCTAATCATTCTTATATGTACACCTGCTGGTGTTAAATTTTTCTATTGTTTATATATGAAAAAACTTTATTTTGGCTTTGTTTTTGAAAGAATTTTTGCTGGATATAGAATTCTAGATTGACAGATTTTTCCCCCAGTACTTTAAAGATGGTATTCCATTGTCCTTTCAGTTCTCTCCAATAGGAAATTTGCTGTCATCCTTATCTTCATTCCTCTGTAACATGCCTTCCCCCACCCTTCAGTTTCTTTTGAGATTTTCTATTTATTACTAGTTTTGAGCAATTTGGTTATGATGTGCCTAAGTGTAGTTTTCTTTTGTACTTCTTATTTTGGGGGTTTGCTGCACTTCTTGGATCTGTGAGTTTATTGTTTTCACCAAAAGTAGGACATTTTCAGCAAATATTTCTTTAAATATTTTACTTCTCCTTCCTTTTGGGGCATCCAATTGCATGCATATTATGTTGCCTTAAATTGCCCCACTGCTTTTTTTTTCAGCTTTTTTTCCCTCTGTGTGTTTTATTATGAATAATCTCTATTTCTAAACCTTTAAATTCACTGTTTTTTCCTCAACATCTATCTGCCATTAATTCTATCCAGTGTATTTTTTACTTCAATGTAATCTTTGTTAGAAATTCAAGTTTTTTTAATATCTTCCATGTTTCTTAGCATATTAAATCTATTCTCTTGATTTTTCGAACATATGGAATATTTGTAATTTATTGATTTTTCTTTTTAATTTTTAAAATTTTTTGGCTGCTTTGGGTCTTTGTTGCTGCACACGGGCTTTTTATAGTTGTTGCAAGCGGGGGCTACTCTTCATTGCGGTGCAAGGACTTATTGCGGTGGCTTCTCTTGCTGCAGAGCATGGGCTCTGGGGCACGGGCTTCAGTAGCTGTGGCTTGTGGGTTCAGTAGTTGTGGCGCACAGGCTTAGTAGTTGTGGTACATGAGGCTTAGTTGTTCTGGGGTATGTGGGATCTTCCTGGACCGGGGATGGAAACTGTTCCCTGCATTGGCAGGTGGATTCTTAACCATTGAGCCACCAGGGAAGTCCCTTTCTTCTTCTTATGGGTCATATTTTCTGGCTTCTTTGCATGTATGGTATACTAGATAATGTGAATTTTAAGTTATATAATGGTAGATATTTTTGTGTTACTGTCAATATTCTTGTACTTTGTTCTGGAATGTACTTAATTTACATGGAAAGTTTTATCCTTTGGGGTTTACCTTTTAAGATTTGTTAGCAGGACAGAAATAAAGGTTGTTTCCATGGCTAACATCCTGAACACCAAGGCAAAAATCTTTCTGAGTACTGCAGCCTGTGATCTCTGAATTACGGGTTTTCCAGTTTGGCTGGTGAGAACAAGCACGATTCCCAGCTCTATGCCAGCATCAGTTATTATTTCCTCTACCCTTTGGTTCTTTCCCTATTCTTGGGTAGTTTCCTCACATGCTCTGATTAGTATGTAGCTAAAGACTCTAGGGGAACTTCATGCATATCTCCACCTTTTTTTCTCTGCCTGTGACACACTCTCCCATCTGATATGCCGTCCTGTGATTTCTAGCTGCCTTGGACTCTCTAGGCTCTCAGTTCTGTCCCCTCAACTTACAGAGTCTGCCAGGCTCCACCTAGGCTCCCCCTCTCTGGGTTGCAATTTGGGAGACTCTTGTAAAGCAATAAGCCAGGGCAATAATAAGCTTACTTGATTTATTTCCTGTCTCTCAGGGAACAATGCCTTTAATTGCCTGACATCCAGTGTCTTTAAAATGCTTGTTTTGTATATTTTGTTCACTTTAAAAAAATTCTTTTTAGACAGAAAGGTAAATCTGGTACCTATTACTCCATCTTGGCCACAGATGGAGGTCTCTTTATTCTCATTCTTATTTTTTAGTGAAGCTGGGCATTGCATTTGCACATATTTTGTAGAAATAATTTGAGGCTTACAATGTGTTACTTTCCTCCAGAGAAGATTTACATTTGCTTCTCTAGGCATCCAAGGGCACTAGCAATCTGAGATTACCTTTATCAAAGTCAGTTGTTGTGATGATACATGACTGGAGGTTAGTTCCTGTGATGGCTTATCTCATTCTAGCTTTGATGGCTCATCTAATTCAGGTGCTGCCTTTTGGAGTAACAACCCCATGGTAGTTTGGTCTATTAGCCTCCTAATCCCACCCTGTGGACTTTTCATTTCAACTCTTGCTACCCAGTGTTATTTTATTTGAAGTAAGTTTCTTGTAGATAGCACATAGATGAGTGTGTTGTGTTTAATACATTCTGCTTACCTCTGTGTTTTAATCACTGTATTTACATTATTTATTTTATTTATTAATATGCTGGGGCCTAAGTCTGTCATCTCATTCTGTGTTTGCTTTATTTATCATTCCTGTTTATCTTTTCCTACCCTGCTTTGGTTGTTTAAATGTCTTCTAGGATTCCATTTTGATTTATTTATAGTGTTGTAGAGTATATTGCTTTGTATAATTTTCTTATTTATTGCTCTAGGTATTGCTGTGTATATATATAGCTTATCACTGCCCCTAGTAGCCATGCTATTCCATTTCAAATAAAGTATAGGAATCTCATTTATATGTTTCTTTATCCACTTTTTAAATAAAATTTACTATTTTCTCCACATTCATAGTATTTTCTCACATCACATAAGATAATGTTATAATTTTTGCTTCAACTATCAGACATGATTTTATAATCTCATGGTAAGAAGATTATTTTATTTACCCTTATTTTTTTGCGTTATTTTTCCTTCATTTCTGGACTTCAAAGCCATCTTCTTTTAGCCATTGTTTAAGGGTAGGTCTGCTGCAACAAATTCTTTTTTTTTCCTTTGTTTGAGGTCATTTTTATTGCCCTTTAATTCATGAAGCATATTTTGATTAGATACAGAATTCAAGGTTAGAAGTTCTCTTTCAGCACTTGAAAAATCTTATGCTACTCCTTTTGGCCTCCATGGTTGCAGATGAGAAATCTGTTATAATTGGAACTGGTTTTCCCCTGTAGGTAAGATGTCTTTTCTCTCTATTTCCAGTATTTTTTTTTTTTTTTTTTGCCTAGATTTCAGTATTTTAACTATAAAGTGTACAGGCTTGGATTTCTTTGGGTTTATTCTGTTTGATGTTTACTTACATTCTTGAACCTATAGGTTTATGTCTCTTCCTAAATTGGGGAAATTTTTAGCTATTAATTTTTTAAATGTTTTTCAGCCTCAATTTTGTTGTGCTCTCTGGGGCTCCAATGACACAAATGTTGGATTTGTGTTGTTGTCTCACAGATCCATAAAGCAATGTGTATATATATATATATATATATTAATTATTATTTTTTTGGGGGTACACCAAGTTCAATCATCTGTTTTTATACACATATCCCCGTATTCCCTCCCTTCCTTGACTCCCCCCCTCGAGTCCCCCCACCCTCCCCGCCCCAGTCCTATAAGGCATCTTCCATCCTCGAGTTGGACTCCCTTTGTTATACAACAACTTCCCACTGACTATCTATTCTACAGTTGGTAGTATATATATGTCTGTGCTACTCTCTCGCTTCGTCTCAGTTTCCCCTTCACACCCCGCCCCCTCCCATACCTCAAGATCTCCAGTCCATTCTCTGTATCAGCGTCCTTGTTCTTGTCACTGAGTTCATCAGTGCCATTTTTAGATTCCGTATATGTGAGTTAGCATACAATATTTGTCCTTCTCTTTCTGACTTACTTCACTCTGTATGACAGATTGTAGTTCTATCCACCTCATTACATATAGCTCCATCTCATCCCTTTTTAGAGCTGAGTAATATTCCATTGTGTATATATGCCACATCTTCTTTATCCATTCATTTGTTGATGGGCATTTAGGTTGCTTCCATGTCCTGGCTATTGTAAATAGTGCTGCAGTAAACATTATGGTACAAGTTTCTTTTGGGATTATGGTTTTCTTTGGGTATATGCCCAGGAGTGGGATTACTGGATCATATGGAAGTTCTATTTGTAGTTTTTTAAGGAACCTCCAAATTGTTTTCCATAGTGGCTGTACCAACGTACAGTCCCACCAACAGTGCAGGAGAGTTCCCTTTTCTCCACACCCTCTCCAACATTTGTTGTTTCCAGATTTTGTGATGATGGCCATTCTGATCGGTGTGAGGTGATACCTCATTGTGGCTTTGACTTGCATTTCTCTGATGATTAGTGATGTTGAGCATCTTTTCATGTGTTTGTTGGCCATCTGTATGTCTTCTTTGGAGAAATGTCTATTTAGGTCTTCTGCCCATTTGTGGATTGGGTTATTTGCTTTTTTGGTATGAAGCTGCATGAGCTGCTTGTATATTTTGGAGGTTAATCCTTTGTCCGTTGTTTCATAGGCAATTATTTTTTCCCATTCTGAGGGTTGCCTTTTAGTCTTGTTTATGGTTTCTTTTGCTGTGCAAAAGCTTTTAAGTTTCATGAGGTCCCATTTGTTTATTCTTGATTTTATTTCCATGATTCTAGGAGGTGGGTCAAAAAGGATCTTGCTTTGATGGATGTCATAGAGTGTTCTGCTTATGTTTTCCTCTAGGAGTTTTATAGTGTCTGGCCTTACATGTAGGTCTTTAATCCATTTGGAGTTTCTTTTTGTGTATGGTGTTAGGAAGTGTTCTAATTTCATTCTTTTCCATGTAGCTGTCCAATTTTCCCAGCACCACTTATTGACGAGGCTGTCTTTTTTCCATTGTATACTCGTGCCTCCTTTGTCAAAGATAAGGTGCCCATATGTGTTTGGGCTTACTTTTGAGTTCTCTATTCTGTTCCATTGATCTTCCTTTCTATTTTTGTGCCAGTACCATACTGTCTTGAGCACTATGGCCTTGTAGTATAGTTTGAAGTCAGGAAGCCTGATTCCACCAACTCCATTTTTCCTTCTCAAGATTGCTTTGGCTATTCGGGGTCTTTTGCGTTTCCATACAAATCGTAAGATTTCTTGCTCTAGTTCTGTGAAAAATGCCATTGGTAATTTGATCGGGATTGCATTGAATCTGTAAATTGCTTTGGGTAGTACAGTTATTTTCACTATGTTGATTCTTCCAATCCAGGAACATGGTATGTCCCTCCATCTGTTTGTGTCATCTTTGATTTCTTTCAGCAATGTCTTAAAGTTTTCTGCATACAGATCTTTTGCCTCCTTAGGCAGGTTTATTCCTAGGTATTTTATTCTTTTTGTTGCAATGGTGAATGGGAGAGTTTCCTTAATTTCTCTTTCTGTTCTTCCGTTGTTAGTGTATAGGAATGCAAGAGATTTCTGTGCATTAATTTTGTATCCTGCTACTTTACTAAACTCATCAATTAGTGCTAGCAGTTTTCTGGTAGAGTCTTTCAGGTTTTCTATATATAATATCATGTCATCTGCAAAGAGTGACAATTTTACTTCTTCTTTTCCAATTTGGATTCCTTTAATTTCTTTTTCTTCTCTGATTGCTGTGGCTAAAACTTCCAAAACTATGTTGAATAATAATGGTGAGAGTGGACACCCTTGTCTTGTTCCTGTTCTTAGAGGGAATTCTTCCAGGTTTCCCCCTTTGAGAACGATGTTGGCTTTTGGTTTTTCATATATGGCTTTTATTATGTTGAGGTAATTTCCTTCTATGCCCATTTTCTGGAGAGCTTTTATCATAAATGGATGTTGAACTTTGTCAAAAGCTTTTTCTGCATCTATTGAGATGATCATATGGTTTTTATCCTTCAAGTTGTTGATATGATGTATCACGTTGATTGATTTGCGTATATTGAAGAATCCTTGCATCCCAGGGATAAACCCCACTTGATCATGGTGTATGATTTTTTTAATGTGCTGTTGCAGTCTGTTAGCTAGTATTTTGTTGAGGATTTTTGCATCTATATTCATCAGTGATATTGGTCTGTAGTTTTCTTTTTTGGTGACATCTTTGCCTGGTTTTGGTATCAGGGTGATGGTAGCCTCGTAGAATGAGTTTGGGAGTGTTCCGCCTTCTGCAATATTTTGGAAGAGTTTGAGAAGGATAGGTGTTAGCTCTTCTCTAAATGTTTGATAGAATTCACCCGTGAACCCATCTGGTCCTAGGCTTTTGTGAGTTGGGAGATTTTTAATCACTGCCTCAATTTCCGTACTTGTGATTGGTCTGTTCATGGTTTCTACTTCTTCCTGGTTCAGTCTTGGAAGATTGTATTTTTCTAAGAATTTATCCATTTCTTCCAGGTTATCCAATTTACTGGCATATAGTTGCTTGTAGTAGTCTCTCATGATCTTTTGTATTTCTGAGGTGTCCGTTGTTACTTCTCCTTTTTCATTTCTAATTCTGTTGATTTGCATCTTCTCCCTTTTTTTCTTGATGAGTCTGGCTAATGGTTTATCAATTTTGTTAATCTTCTCAAAGAACCAGCTTTTAGTTTTATTTATTTTTCTTATGCTTTCCTTCCTTTCTTTTTCATTTATTTCTGCTCTGATCTTTATGATTTCTTTCCTTCTGCTCACATTGGGGTTTCTTTGTTCTTCTTTCTCTAGTTGTTTTAGGTGTAAGGTTAGGTTGTTTATTCGATCATTTTCTTGTTTCTTAAGGTAGGACTGTATTGCTATAAACTTCCCTCTTAGAACTGCTTTTGCTGCGTCCCATAGGTTTTGGGTTGTTGTGTTTTCGTTGTCATTTGTTGCTAGATATTTTTTGATTTCCTCTTTGATTTCTGTAGTGATTCCTTGGTTGTTTAAGAGTGAATTGTTTAGCCTCCATGTGTTTGTATTTTTTGCAGTTTTTTTCCTGTAATTGATATCTAGTCTCATGGCGTTGTGGTCTGAGAAGACGCTTGATATGATTTCAATTTTCTTGAATTTGCCGAGGTTTGATTTGTGACCCAAGATGTGATCTATCCTGGAAAATGTTCCGTGTGCACTTGAGAAGAAAGTGTATTCTGTCGTTTTTGGATGGAATGTCCTATAAATATCAATGAAGTCGAGATGGTCTAATGTGTCATTTAAAGCTTGTGTGTCTTTATTTATTTTCTGTTTGGATGATCTGTCCATTGATGTAACTGGGGTGTTCAAGTCTCCCACTATAATTGTGTTCCTGTCGATGTCCCCTTTTATAGCTGTTAGCATTTGCCTTATGTATTGAGGTGCTCCTATATTGGGGGCATGGATATTTACCATTGTGATATGTTCTTCTTGAATGGATCCCTTGATCATTATGTAGTGTCCTTCCTTGTCTCTTTTTATAGTCTTTACTTTCAAGTCTAATTTGTCTGATATGAGTATTGCTACTCCAGCTTTCTTTTGACTTCCATTTGCATGGAATACCTTTTTCCATCCCTTTACTTTCAGTCTATATATATCCCTTGGTCTGAAGTGGGTTTCTTGTAGGCAGCATATAGAAGGGTCTTGTTTTTGTATCCATTCAGCCACTCTGTGTCTTTTGGTTGGAGCATTTAATCCATTTACATTTAAGGTGATTATTGACATGTGTGTTCCTATTACCATTTTCTGAATTGTTTTGGGTTTGTATTTGTAGGTGTTTTCCTTTTCTTGTGTTTCCTACTTAGAGAAGTTCCTTTAGCACTTGTTGTAAGGCTGGTTTGGTGGTGCTGAATTCTCTTACCTTTTGCTTGTCTGAAAAGCTTTTGATTTCTCCCTCAAATCTGAATGAGATTCTGGCTGGGTAGAGTATTCTTGGCTGTAGGTTTCTCTCTTTCAGGACTTTCTGTATATCCTGCCATTCCCTTCTGGCCTGCAGAGTTTCTGTAGAAAGGTCAGTTGTTATCCTGATGGGTTTTCCCTTATATGTTGTTTGTTGCTTTTCTCTTGCTGCTTTTAGTATTTTTTCTTTGTGTTTAATTGTCGTTAGTTTGATTAATATGTGTCTTGGTGTATTTCTCCTTGGGTTTATTCTGTATGGGACTCTCTGTGCTTCTTGGACTTGGTGAATTACTTCCTTTCCCATGTTGGGGAAGTTTTCCACTATAACCTCTTCAAATATTTTCTCAGACCCTTTCTTGTTTTCTTCTTCTTCTGGGATGCCTATAATTCGAATGTTGGTATGCTTAATGTTATCACTGAAGTCTATGAGACTGTCTTCTAATCTTTTTATTCCTTTTTCTTTTTCCTGCTCTGTGGCATTTATTTCCCCCATTCTATCTTCCAACTCCCTTATTCGTTCTTCTGCCTCAGTCATTCTGCTGGTTATGGCATCTAGAGTATTTTTAATTTCAGTTATTTTGTTATCCATTGCTGTTTGTTTTTCTGAGTTCTTATGAACTCTTTCTTGTACTTTCTCTATTTTGTTATCGAGATTTTGTATCATTTTTACTATCATTACTCTAAATTCTTTTTCAGGCATTTTTCCTCTTTCCTCCTCATTTATTTGGTCTTGTGGGTTTTTTTCCTGCTCCTTTGCCTGCATGGTGTTTCTTTGTTTCCTCATGGTTGTCCAAACCTTTGGGGTTGCTTGTCCTGGCGATAGAGGTGTTTATAGAAGACTGTCCAAGCCTCAGACTAATGTCCAAGTATTGGATTAAACAAATATTAAGTCTAGGAAACACATACGTGTATAAGACACACAATTCCTGAATCCATTAGGACATAAGGCTCTAGAAAGACCTGACAGAACCCCAGTGTGCTATCAGATATTCAAAGAGAAACCCAACAGAAATTGACAACTGATACAGAACAAATCAGAGGCAAAAGCAAACAAACAAACAAATAACACCTTACACATACAAACATTAATCCAGGGAGATTTTGTAAGCTAGGATCAAATATAGAAAAGAGCCAGAGTACCACCAGAGAGAATGGAAATTCTCAGAATGTAATTAGACAACTGTACTAAGAAGTAAGATAAAGACAAAAGCCTAATATTAAATACCAAGGCAGTGCGTCATCTGGAGAATAGAGCAAGGAGTCTGAGCAGACCGATACTGTTGCTTATAAGTATGTTAAGATAAAATAAACTTAAAAAGGCTGGAAGAAAGGGGAACAGAAGAGCGTAATGTGGTTGGAAATATGCAAATAAAAAGAAAGGAATGGAAATGTATAAAAGATAGGGATGAAAGGAAAGTATGAGAGATATATTGTCTGTACTACCAAAAACTTAGCTAGATATAGAGGTATATAAAAAGGCAAAAAAACAAAAAAAAGAATAAAAGAATCATTAAAAAATTATGTTATAAAACTTGTAGATCCCGTAGGGCTAAGATCGTATTTAATAAAAAAAAGAAAAAAAAAAAAAAAAGAGAGAGAGAAAAAGAAAAAGAAAAAAAATCCAGACCTGATCCCAGAATGGACCAGTTCAATAGGTATTGATACTACTATTTCTGTTTCCTTAGCATCTCAGCTGTAAGTGTCCTTCTCCTTGCCTTGGGTTTTTTTGCATTATTCTGTGACCAGCAGAGGTTCCTTTATTGTTCGTCTGTAAGCGGAGGTGTGTGGGGAGGGAGAGGGTACAATAGTGGCTCCTTCCCCTGGGAGTGAGTGAGCAGTGGCGCACTGTTGTTTCAGTCGGGCTTGGAGGTGCCTGTTGCAGAGGGACGCTGGTGGCTCACGCGTAAACAGAAAGTCTTAGAGTTGGGCCTCTCTCGGGGTTTTTTTTTGTTGTTGCTGTTTTTTTTTTTTTTCTCTCGGCAGCCTCCCTGCTGCTGGCGTTGCAAGAGGTTTTAATCTAGCCCCGCCTGAGTGCCTGAGGGTGCTTGTTATCCCTGAGCGCGGTAGGTGGCCCACGGGCGCCTCTCCACTGCCTGTTGCAGAGGCGCCGAAAGACAGAGAGAGATAGGCTATGCGCCCCTACCCCCCCGCCCGTGAGCCTGCAGCCTCCAGCCGCCATCATGGCCGGGCAGCTCTCAGGGACCGGCACTCCTCTCCGCGGACCTCCTCCCTCCTGTCCTCTCAGTCCGTCACCCTACCGGCAACAGTGTTTCTCACCCTGAACCAGCTCTCCAGTTCCCACGCTCCCGCTCCCGGACCCTCTGTTCAGCCGCAGATCGACGTCTCAGTCCGGGAACGCTGAGCTGTGCTGCGGACCCTTTGTGTGTTTCTCACTCCCTCCCGTCTGCCACAGCTCCGCCGCTTCACCCTCTTTGAGCCTTCGTAAATGCCTCCCTACCGGCTGTGTCAGGCTCCCCGTGGTCCTTTCTGGTGTCCGAGGCCGTCTGCTGGTGTTCAGCTGGTTCTCTGTGGGAATTACTGCATCCTTCCGTGCATTCCCAATGCATCTGTGGAGAGGGATGCACTCCATGTCCCTCTACTTCGCCGCCATCTTTTCTCCCCCAGCAATGTGTATATTTTTTACAATCTCTTTTATTTGCTGCTCAAAATGAGTGATTTCTATTGCCCTATTGTATTATTTTGCTAAGACTGCTGTAACAAAATACCACATGTTGGGTGGCTTAAACAAAAGAAACTTATTGCCTCACAGTTCTGGAGGCAAGAAGTCTGAAAACTAAGGTGTTGATAGGGTTGGTTCCTTCTGAGGGCTGCAAGAGAAGAATCTGTTTTAAGTCTCTCTCTTCTTGGCTTGTGGATGGCCATCTTCATGTTCACATGACACTACCCCTATAGGCATATCTCTGTGTACAAATTTCCCTCTTTCAATGAGGACACCAGTCATATTAGATTAGTGCCCATCCTAATGACCTCATTTTAACTTGATTACCTTTGCAAAGACTCTATCTACAAATAACATTACATTCTGAGGTACTGGCAGTTAGAACTTCAACAAATAAATATTGAAAGGTTACAGTTCAGCTCATAAAAATATCTTCTTCAAGTTCATTGATTCTTTCCTCTGTCATCTTCATTCTGCCATTGATCCTTCCAGTGAATATTTTACTGCTAACTGTTGTATTTTTAAGTTATATAATTTCTATTTAGTTCTTTTTTGTATTTTCTTTATTCATTTGATGAGATTTTTCTGTATTTTTTGTTTCAAAGGAATTTGCATTTTCTGGTTAAATCATATTTATTCTGACTGCTATAAAATGATTGTTACTTAATTCCAACATTTAATTTCTCTTGGTGGTGGCATATGTTCATTGTCTTTCTGAATCATGTTGTGATTTTTTTCTCATTGTTGATGTGACTAGTGATATTCGATTGTATCCTAGAAGTTATAAGATTCTGGCTTCTATTTAAATCTGTTTTAACAGATTGTCACCCTATTTAGATTGAGCATTTAAGTCCTAGTCTTTTTTTATGAGCCATTGTTCAATGACAATTTAGTTTGGAGAGGTTTTTATCATGCTGTTTTTGTTTGCTTGGTTTGTCTAGTGCCAGTGGGGCATCTACTATTCCCTGAGAATTTCCCCTGCAGAGATGAAGTCATGTCCCCTGGCCAGGCCACTGGTGACTTTAGATGAGAGAAGAGAGTCTACAGGCTTTAGGGATGTAAAGCACTTCCCTGGGCTGAACTGTTGTCAGCAGTACTCCTCTTTGATGGAGGGGGGGAATGTATATAGGATATCTTCTACTGCTACATTGGGGATTGGGAGATTCCAGGCCTGGATCACCTTTTTGTACTGGATGGGTATTCGTGATATCCTGCAACATTGTGTTGTTTCTCCAGTTCTGGGGCCCCTAAGCAGTCTGACTACTTCTTCACACCTTTTAGAGTTTTCTATGGTTGTCCATTGTGTTATTTGTAGTTGTATTTTATGGTGTATTAGTTAGGGTTCTCCAAAGAAACAGAATCAAAGATAGATGGGAAGAAAGATAGATAAATACCAAGAGAGGCCTGGGAACAGGGCAGTTGATGGTGTCAATTGCAGTATAAGAGCAAGAGAAAATAAGATGAGATGTCCCAGTTACAGCAGTGAGACAAAAAAAGAGAGAGACAAATTTCTCCTTCCTTGGCCTTTTGTTCTATTCAGGCCCTCAATGGATTGGATGATACTCACCCACACTAGGGAGCATCTAGTTCCTAGTTACTGAGTCCCTAGTTACTGGGTCAGCAGATTCAAATGCTGATCTCATTCAGAAACACCCTTATAGACACACTCAGAAATAATGTTTAATGTGGGCACCCCGTGGCCAGTCAAGTAAACACCCCAAATTAACTATCATAAATAAAGAAAAGCAGGGAGTCTTTGCCATCTTTTGTCCATACAGGACATCACATATTTATTTTTTAATATATTTTCTGTTATTTATTTGGATTTTGAGTGGTAGATGAATGTGCACATACATGCTTAGTATTCTGTCTTACACATCACATTCCTAAGTTGGAGACTAACACTTGAGGTTTTTTCTAGTGCATTTTTTTCACACCAGAGTTGCTTGAGAACAAATGTTTGTAGATTTGCATGATGTTTTAATGAATATTTGTTGTTGTTGTAGGGTATAAGGTGGGACCTCTGTATCCAGTTGTGAACTATTGAGAAGTTGAAGTGTGGAAAAACATAAATAATGGAGGAACTTTGTAAACCAAAAGGGAATAAGCATATCCCAGGAATTAATAAGGCAATGTTATATCTTCTTTTTGCAGTTTTATTTTCTCCATCTCTTAATGGTTCCAGTCAAATATATCTGCTGCTTCCCTGGTAGGAGTGTAAGCTCATATGTCTTTCTCTTCCCCAGGCATGAAATACATTAATCATTTTATTAAAATGTAGAAATTTTTCTTGATTGGCCAGTGTTGGTGACAAGACTATTTCTTATTAGTTTAGAGATGTTTAATTTTTTCTAAACCAAATGGAATTATCAACAAATTCCTGTTCACAATAATCAATGTGAAAAATATTTTTAAATCACTCCTTAGGCACTAATTAGGGATAATATATCTTACCTGCCAGCCACCAACACAAATGGCTCTTGTTTTTAATTTTAACATCATGGAATTGCCTCATCTGCCACTGTTTGGAACCTGATCAGGAAGAAAGGAATTTATTTCAAAGGTTGTTATTAAAATCACTTACGAGTTTCTGAGATAAATAGTTACATGGGTTTCATCTGAAAAAGTGACAGGCCAATTTCAACTGGTAAACTTTAATTAGCAGAAAAAATTTTGTATAAATCAATTAACAAACATGTGAGTGCCCCTTATGTGCCTGCATTCTGATGGTCTGTGGGAAATGTACATAAGTCAAGGTATGTTCCATTGCTCACAGCCTGAGTTTGGAGATAAAGAATGCACATGTGAAATGATTAACAGAATCTAGGACACTGATCATCAGAAAAGAATGAGTACAGAGAAGGAAATGGCAAGGAAGTATTACCTGGAGTGGTCAAGAAAGACTTTTAAGAGTAGGAGAAATATGAGCTGGGATTTGATAGAAGATGAATTCTGGAATGGCATCAGGGAGACAAAGAACACTTAAAGGGAGAGATGACAGATGAGACCCAGGGGTGAGAAGGAATTTGGTCAGTGTTTCCTAAATGGAGAAGACCAACATGCTAGGGAAGGGGCAGGGGTTTAGGGAAGAGAGGTGCAGGGATGGATCACCAGGAGAAGACGGGTGGAGTACCTCCTGATGTCCTAAAAGAAAGCAATAATCATGTTTGTCATTGGGTATATGAGTTCTTTGGGGACAAGAACTGAATTTTTGATTCTGTATCCCTGTATCTGGCCCTCAAAACTTTTGCTGAATGAATGGAGAAAGAACAATGGAGAATCTAAGCTTAGTCATTTCTTCAGCTCCTGGATAAAACTTTCATGGTCCGCGTCATCATCCTCCTCCACCTCCTCCTTTATCTTTTCCACATGTTCTATTTGCAGCTACCTTGAGGCCAGCCTTCCCCACAGTTACATTGTACTGAATGTACAAAGCTACTTTTAAGTGAGCCAAGCTCACTCATGTTAGGATTTGGAGTCATTAGGATTTTGAGTCAAAAGTTCTCTTGTACAATTCTAAAACGAGTTCGCATTTTTCTTCCTTATGACTCATTTCCGTGGTAATTTTCATTTTGTGTCATTCTTTTATGGAAAATCCTTGTTCTGAAAACCCAGTTCTGAAATACATTTTTTTTTAATTATAAGGTTATTACTTAGTTTTAGATTTACAGAAAAATTAAGTGGAAAGTACAGAGCGTTCACATATACCCCCTCCCCAGACACACCCAAAGCTTCCCCAACCATCAGTATCCCACACCTGAGTGATACATATGTTACAGCAAATAACATTGTCACATTATAATCACCAGAGTCCACTTTGGGTTCATTCTTGGTGTTGTACTGGGATGGCCAAAATTTTCATTCGGGTTTTCCCATAACATCTCACAGAAAAACCTAAATGAGATTTTTGGCCAACCCAATATATTCTCTGTGTTGTGACAAATGAAAAATGACATGTATCCTTTATTATGGAATCATACAGAAGAGTTTTGCTGCCCTAAAAATCTCCCTGTGCTCTACCTATTCATTCTCTCCCCACAAGCCCTTGGCAACCACTGATCTTTTTACTGCCTCTATAATTTTGCCTTTCCCGGAATGTGATATAGTTGGAAGCATACGTTATGTAGCCTTTTCAGATTGGCTTCTTTCACTTAGTAATATGCACTTAAGTTTCCTCCATGTTTTTTGTGGCTTCCTAGCTTGTATCTTTTTAGCACTGAAGAATATTCCATTGTCTGTCTATACTGAAGTTTGTTTATCCATTCACCTATAAAGAATATTTTGGCTGCTTCCAAGTTCTGGCCATTATGAATAAAGCTGCTAAAACACGGATGTGAAGACTTTCATGTGGGTATGTTTTCACCTCTTTTGGGTAAAGAGCAAGGAGCATGATTGCTGGACAGTATAGTATGTTCAGTTTTGTAAGAAAACACGCTACTGTCTTCCAAAGTGGCTGTGCCATGTTGCATTCCCATCAGCAATAAATGAGAATCTTTTTCACAAAAATATTTTAGTATTTTTAAAAAATCTAAGGGAGGAAGGGGAAGCCCCTTCTTTAAAACAAACAAGCAAAAAATCCTATAAAAGCTAAAAGTTACTTGAAGTTAAAGACAAGGCATGATTTACCTTCCTGATCCTACAGACTGCTAAGCACTTGGTGGTGGTTTGGAGAGGTTTACCTATTTGAATTCTTTCATTCCCTTTGTAGTATTTTTTTTCCCCCTTAGGCAGTATTGTCACATCAGTTGACTGGCTTAGTGTTCAGTGCTGTAAGTTTTGTCACGAGTGCCTAGTATTTTTCTTGAGTTAATTTACCTCCTTGCTGGTTCAACTATCTAAAGAAGTAGTTGATTTACTCAGTGTAGTCAACTCCCATTCAAATTAATTATGTGGAGTTTGCGTGGTTAAAACATGCACTAGGCAACAACATCCAGATCCAGTCATGGACAGGAACCTGAGGACAGGAACCTGAGATCAAAGGAGCAGTGACATTCCTCTTTGTTCACTGTAAAACTAGCATAATGCTGTGGCAGATGTAAGCCATTATCACACTATTATCATTATCAATCATTGTTTTGGAAGTAAATCTAATATTCACTTTTAATTCAAAATAATTGCTTTCAGCAAGTTTATTTTATACTTAACCACATACGCTTAGTTTATTTCATCTTCTGTTGCCATAGGAGCAAATAGATTAATACAATTGCCTGGGCCTGGTGCAAATAATTTATTTGATGTATTGTTTTTCACTTGCGAATGGAAAACTTGTCCAATTAAAGGATGAGAATTCTCCCACCAACTTTAAATATTATAATTTTGACACTACCTAATCCATCTATCATTATTTTTAGAGATATTTGGAAATTTTAGCCTTGATTCATTAGAAAGCAGCCAGAGCTGTGCATTCATCATTTATGTTTTACTTTCTGTCTCATGAATCTCATGGTAATCGGGGGACTGCTCTATGTAAGGTCAATTTTTAAGCACTATATGTGCAAACAAAGAAGTAGGAGCTTCTTCTCAACAAAATCTCAGGGAATCTCCAACACACTGGGAAAGCTTTTCAAATTAATTTAGTGGCATAAATAAATAATTCTCTGAAGTTCAAGTAAAAATTCAAGCCAAAGGGCTTGAAAGGACTACTTCTACCCCGGCCCATGGATTGAGAAGAGTTCCACAGTCTGGTCCCTGCTTTGTGAATCTTCTAATCAAGTTGGGTGGCCCAGGGTTGGAAGTAACAATTGCCTAAGGGCATGAAAACCCTCACGAAGTATTGACCTATCTCCAAAAACATCAAGTTGGAGGGAGAGGGGGAGGAGCAATGTTAGGGCTATTTTTAATATTATTTAAAAATCAAATGGACTTACTTATAAAACATCTGCAAGACCAGAAACTTCATATGGAGTGATTAAAAGTGCAGAATCAGAGGTCACTCCACTGAATTTGCATCCCAGGTTCACCCCTTGTTACCTGTGGGAATCTGGACAAGTTACATAGCCTCTCCAAATCTCAGTTGCCCCTTTCAGAAAGTGGGATATTTCCTAGAGTGCAGGAGGATTAAATGAAAGTGAAATGCCTAGAAGGTGTTTACCATAGTGTCTGACTTACAGCAAGTATTCAACCAACAGTAGCGATGACCAGTACTATTTAAACAGACTGTCACATTTGTGTGTTGTTCACTATAATTCCATCAGCTTTGTGTGACAAGACTGTTTATCTCTTTCTGATCAGCTGTGGCCAGCAATTAAAAATGACTTCAATTAAAATGGGTTAATTAAGTCATGTCTTAATAAGTTTTGTGTAGTTGATGAGATGTGTCAAAACTCAGTATTCAAAAACAAAAGTGACAGAAGCAAAAAGAAAAAAAAAAGGGATTCTTGGTGGTGATAAGGTTGAAGATTTCCAGGGCAGACCCTGAGTGCAGGAGAGGGTGTGAATAAAGGGAAAAGAAGAAGACAGTCATGGTCATGGCCTCACTGCTCACCATGATCCTTCTTAGTCTCTGCCTTCCAAGCACACTGGCCTTGTTTCAGTTCTTCACATCATCTTTCCCCACTTTGGGCCTTTGCAATTACTTTCCTCCCCTGCCTGGAACAGTCTCCTCTCCTCTCTTCATCTAACTAATCCTTCTATCCTTAGGTATCAATTAAAACATCACTTTCTTCTAAAACCTTCCTGATGCCCCAAACGAGGCCAGGTCTCACTGTTAAATTCTGCCACAGCACTGAGCACTTACTCTGCCCTCCATATTGTTGTATCCGCTTTCTCAATAGCTAATATTTGCTATATAAGCTCCCTGAGGGTGGAGGCTGCCTCTGATGCCTCATTCATCTGGTAGAGGGCCTAACACACAGGTGGTGCTCAATAATTGCAGGTTGGCTCATTGGTGGGGAAAGGTAAACTCCAGGTCCTTCCATATTCTTCTCCATCCACCTGTCCGCATCTCAGAATAAAGCTTGTGTGCTGTAGAACAGAGAGCAGAGGCCACTGCCTATACAGCAGATAACGGACAAGATTTTCCCTTTTCGTATTCTCCATGCTTTTCTCTCCTACTCATTCCACAGGCCTATCAATGGCCTCCAGACTTCCCATTTGTGGTGCTGAAGCTCTCCCCCCTTGGGTTCCAGCAGCACGGGAGGCCATGGTGGAGAGCAGCTACTGAGAAGTATGGGCAGGGCAAGAAACCAGGGACTTGGGAAATCTCTAAGGACATTTATTCAACAATAATTTATTAATAATAAAAATAACTGACACCTGTTGAGTGCTTATCTTGAGTCATATCACTTAATTTTCGCTGTGAGTGTACCAAGTAGTTACAATTAATATGCTGTCATACAAATGAGAAAACCGAGGCACCATGCAGTGAAGCAACTTTGCCAAAGTTACATATAAAGGAAGATGTGAAGCTATGGTTTGAACCTGAACTCTTAAACAGGATGCAGTTTTGCATCTCATGGGTCTTGCTACAGGCAACCACGTACCAAACATGACATTAGATGCTGGAGATTCCAAAACAACCAAGTGTTAGACTCTGGTCTTTGGGCACCTATAATTGGGTGGGGAATTTAGGCAAAAAGTTTAACAGGCCCTGTGCTAAAGACTGGGCTAGTGAGATTTACTGCATGATGGGATGTACAGCAAGCCTCCAGGAGGGTACATGTTCTGCTATGGGAGAATGTCACTTGGTGGACGTTTTAATCCAGTTTGCACCTGCACAGGCACAGGCATCCAAAGAAGGGTTTGTGGCACTTAGGCAATTTATGTTCTTGAGACACCAGGAGGCAAGTTAATCCTCAGAACTCCTAGAGTCTTTTTCGCTCTGGCCAATGGCCAGCTTCTCCTTGGACAAGGATATGTTTCTTGACTTAAAAGGGGGGAAAAAAAATGGACTTTAGCTTTGGAAGCATATGGTGTAATTTTAAGTTATTAGACCATTATTAATGTTCATGGGAAAATTTCCAAAATGTTTCTCTAGGCCTTTGATTCAAAGAAAAACTATTCTATTAACCTGTTTTGCATTTCTACCTAAAAGCTGGCTAATTTGTGCAGCTTATGGTTTAACATTTTCAAAGACTCGAGAAAAGGAGATATTTATTACCCACATTTTGCTAAATACATTTGTTGCTGTCCTTCTCTGGTCCTTGCATGAGATTCCAGAAATGTTTTCTATATAACCCTGTGGCACATCACGAGATAACGGCAGGACAACTGCAGCTCTTTAGCCTCCTTTTAGGGCTCACTAAAGACATATGGGTTTCCATGATGTCCATGATAACTACAGATTTCATAATATAGGAATTAAATTATTAGATTAATTAGATGTTGGAACATGAAATAATGAATACAGTATGAGAAGATACAGGTTTGAGCTCTTGATTGTCACTTATTAGCGACTGAACAAGTATTTATCGAGCATCTGCTGTGCGCTGAGTACTGTATTAAGCTCTGGCAATATAGAACTACACAAGACAACATGGTGCCTGCCTTTTATGGAACTTGCATTCCATGCTATGGGGAAAAGCTTAAAATCTTAGAGAACTAAAGAAAATTAAACTGCCTAGAATGTAATGAAAAGGTTAGGGAGTAGCACCAGATGAAGTCATAGTGGAAATCTGGGGTGAGTGATGCTTTTGGCTTTTTTTGTTTTGTTTTGTAAGCTCTTCATTGGAGTATAATCGCTTTGCGCTGTTGTGCCAGTTTCTGTTGTATAACAAAGTGAATCAGCTGTATTTATACATATATCCCCATATCCCCTCCCTTTCACGACTCCTTCCTATACTCCCTATCCCACCCCTCTAAGTCATCACCCATCATCGAGTTGATCTCCCTGTGTTATGTAGCAGCTTCCCATTAGCTATGTATTTTACATTTGGTAGTATATATATGTCAATGCTACTCTCTCACTTCGTCCCAGCTTCCTCTTCGCCCCCTACCCTGTGTCCTCAAGTCCATTCTCTACATCTGCATCTTTATTCTTGCCCTGTCACTGGGTTCATCAGTACCATTTTTCTAGATACCGTATATACGAGTTAGCATACGATATTTGTTTTTCTCTTTCTGGCTTACTTTGCTCTATATGACAGACTCTAGGTCCATCCACCTCACTACAAATTTGGCTTTGTTGTTATTTTTTAATTAAAATATAGTGGAAATAAAATGTTATATTAGTTTTCAGGTATACAACACAGTAAGTTGATATTAACATACATTACAAGAAAATCACCACGATGTCTCGTTACAGTCTATCGCCGTTTAAAATTGTGACATTATTGACTTTGTCCCCTATTCTGTATGTTATATCCCCATGACTTATTTATTTTATAACTGGAAGTCTGTGACTCTTAATCCCCTTCATCTATTTTGCCCATCCCCAACCCCCCTCTTCTCTTGCAACCATAAGTTTGCTCTCTGAATTTATAAACCTGTTTTGGTTTGGTTTTTAGATTCTACATATAAGTGAGACCACACAGTATTTGTCTTTCTCTGTCTGACTTATTTCACTTGGTATAATCTCTGGGTTTATCTATGTGGACACAAATGGCAAGATTTCATTCTTTTTTATTGGCTAAGTAATACCCCATCATGCGGTGTGTGTATCATATCTTCCTTATTTATTCAACTAGGGATGGAAACTTTAGTTGCTTTCATATCTTGGCTATTGTAAATAATGCTTCAGTGAACATAGGAGTGCATATGTCTTTTCAAATTAGTGTTTTTGTTTTCTTTGGGTAATTGCCCAGAAGTGTAATTGCTGGATTTTATAGCATTTCTATTTTCTACTTTTTGAGGAACCTGCATGTTGTTTCCATAGTGGCTGCACCACTTTACATTTCCAACAACATTGCACAAGGGTTCCTTTTTCTCCACATTCTCCCCAACACTTGTTACTCATTATCTTCTTGATAATGGCCATTCTGACAGGTGTAAGGTAATATCTCATTGTGGTTTTGATCTGTATTTCCCTTATGACTAGTGATGTTGAGTATTTTTTCATGTACCTGTTGGTCCTCTGTATGTATTAGGAAAAATGTTCAGGATTCTGCCTGTTTTTTAATTGGATTGCTTTTAACATTGTTGTATGAGTTCTGTATATGCTCTGAATATTAACCCCTTATCAGATGCATGATTTGCAAATATCTTTTCCCATTCGGTAAGTTGCCTTTTCACTTTGTTGATGATCTCCTTTTCTTTGCAAAACTCTTTTTTAGTTTGATGTAGTCTCATTTGTTTATTTTTGCTTTTGTTGGCCTTTCCTGGGGAGCCAGGTGCCCCCTTGTGGGGCTCGAACCTTCACTCCTTAGGAAGGACCTCCACGTTGGTGATATCGCCTCTTGCTTGTGGATCACTATACCAGGGGTGTGAGTCCCAACTGCATCTCTGCGCCTCCTACCTGCCACGATGTGTTTTTTCCTTTATGTCCTTAGTTGCAGAAGAGCCATTTTGCTAGCCTTCAGGTTGTTCTCAGAGAGAGTTATTCTGTTTGTAATTGCAATTTTGGTGTCTCTGTGGGAAACGAACTCAGGATCTTCCTACCCCACCATCTTGATCCGTTCCAAGGTTCTATTGAGAAGTGCTTTCAAACTATGATAAAAACTTTGGCTCCTATTCCATGTGCAGTTAAGAAGAAGCTGTCAGTAAAACGGATTGTTCCAATTCAGATTCTGCTGGTTTCAAGTAATAGTAATTCATAGGAACTAGCTCAAGGAAAGATGGTTTATTATCAGGCAAAAGAGGTGTCTTTTGGAAATCCAAAGTCAGAAAACAGAATAGCCAGGCCCTACAGGAACTGAGACTAAAGTAGAAAGCTACTACTACTGAGGATGTTCTCTCTCATGCTTTCTCCGCTCTTTTGCGTCTCTCCTTTATTTATAAACTGCCTTCCTCTACTTATCCATAGTACACTTGTCTCATGATGGGTGGCTCAAGTCACATGTCTAGGTAACTTTTCAGCTTGGTTTCCAATTCTAACTTTCCTAGAACAAAATCGAATAAGCTTCCACTCATTTCCTTATGGGTAGGGTCCTTTATACAAGGCTTTGTCATGGAACTTGTAATTGGTTACCTAAGTCCGTTATCCATCTTTGACCCAGGCGGCTATGGCTAGCAGGATGGTGTCACGTGGCGTAACCATAGCTTTTGCCCCTCAATGGTTGTAAAACATAATGCACAGAAAGCTATCCTATTAGTAAATTTTGTAGATATGTGAAAGCTTTGCCTTGTCAACCCCACACAGTTTTAATGAAGGTAAAATGAGTTAAAGTTTTGAAAATATTTTGGTAAACTGTGAAGGCCTATTAGAGATTAGGAAATTTATTTTGCCCACTGTCAGACTGCTCTAAGTAATGTATCAATATGATCAAAAAAATGTATTAAGGTCCACAAAAAGTCTAGAGAATAATGTAGAGTGAGAATTTTTCCGATTATTTACCAGTCATATCTCCTAAAACCAGCTCTCTTGATGATATTGAATACAGGTTGGTAAAGTGATAATTAACTATTCAAACTGTAGTTGTAACTAATTATTTAGATATACATTATGATCCTTTCAAAACCCTGTAACACCATTTGGGACAATGTGATAAGAGGAGGAATATCTAAAATGCAATTTAGTAACTAGAATATGTCCTTACAAAGGTGGGGATGAGAAGTCAATGTTGTTGAAAGGATACATGTAATTTTCCTTTTGTTAATGAACGATATATCGCTCCCAACAAGTAGATGGCAGTAGCTGTTATTCTGTTGAGGTGAGTGGTTCTAGGGATCGAACTACGTGTTCAGTATGAGACATCACACCCTTGACAAAAACATTTCAAATATTTGTTTTCTAATGATCTTATGAAAGCAGAGAAATTGGGAACTCAGTTTGTATAACACAGAACTGCCTGGATGTTAAGGGTTCTTGGAAAACTGAGGTAGATATTGATAGGTATTGTTAGGTATTCTTACTTTGCTTGGTTCGTTCACTTGTTTGTTTGTTTGAGTCATCCCTTAAGATTCCAGCATCATCTAATAGAAGAAACCTTGTACAGGAAAACTAGGTTCAAATTTCCATGGCCTCTTGTCTATGGGACTTTGATATCTGTCGATCTCTTCACTATAACTCCTGTAAGCTAAGCAAGCCTTTCCTGTAGTCATGCCTTTTTGGCTGAGGTCCAGAAGCTGGGCAACAAAGAATATGAAATGCTTATGCATATTAAAAAATAAAGCCCAGACTATATATTTAGAATTTGCTAAGGAATGATTTTTAAAAGTTATAGTTCATCATCTACTTTAAGTATATATAAGACAATATGCAAGGGAAATAGCATTTCTTAGAAAAAGAGGGGAGTGGAAGAGTGTGCTTCTCCCCACCTCAAGCCCACTGCTTGTAGAAGAGAATATGCTTCCAAGAGAGAGTCTAACCCCTCACCCCACCTAGAGGTTGTGAAGGCGAGGCCCCAATGTCACTAGAAGACTAGTGTCGGATGTGGGGAGAGAGCCTTCATCCCATATGTGTTATCTCCTCCAAGACTTCTTGGTGATGCTTCCCTGACAGTTTAATATTGCAGTTCTCTTTCAGTGATCTCCATTTCCCTCCCCTGCCTCCTTTTTCTCCATAGTACCCGTCACTGTCTAATTTATTATATAATTTATTAGCTTTTTAGTTAATTGTCTGCCTCCCTACTCAAGGATGTACATTCCATGCAGACAGGGGCCCTAGTTTTTTTCATTACTCAAATCTGAGTACTTTGAACAGTGCCTGGCAAATGGTAGGGGCTCCATATATTCTTGAAGTGAATTAAATTGTGAAGACCTCCGAGAGTCCTGTGGAGTTTGGGTGATGTAAGGAGCCTCTCTCAAGGGGACAAGCTAGCCAGAGAGATCCTGAGGATGGGGGGTAGAGCAGGCTGCAGGGGGCAGTCAGGAGAGGCATGTAGGCTGCGTGTGTGCAGGAGGCAATAACTGGCTTGGATGGTTACTGAAGGGGTCCCACCAAGCAGACAGCCTATGGAGTGAGCATGCGGTCTAAGCAGGGGCCAAGGAGAGGTGGTTGGTGACCAGGAGAAGGGGCGAAGGGGCATCCCGGTACCAAGCTAGATTACAACTGCATAGCCCAGCGAGACCTCCCTCTCCTGCTCTGGCTCAACGTTGGAGGAAAGGGAGCTGGTTCGTGACCAGGAAAGAGGGTAGAAGAGAAGGTGAGGGCAGAGAGAGGACACTGAGCTCACTACCGCCTTCCCACTGTGGTGTCCAAGCTTGAGTCCAACACAAGCTCCTAGTGGGAAGTTTAAATCTATTGAGGGAACTGTATTCAATATCTTGTGATAAACCATAATGGAAAGAAATATGAAAAAGAATATATATGTGTGTGTATAACTGAGTCACTTTGCTGTACAGAAGAAATTAACACAACATTGTAAATCAACTATACTTCAATAAAAATTTAAAAAAAAAGAATATCGTAAATCTATTGAGAGAGTAATAGTTTGATATTAGAAAACACTGAATTTGTAAAAAGTCTCCTCTAAATGAGGCTCATTCTATGTGAGAGTAACAAGAGAAGATGAGGAATCTGCTTGAGATTTTATTGAAGTTTAATTCTAACGGGCAGGTTTCAACGACAATGAAGAGGGGAAAGTTTTTTCTTCCTATTTGTACCCTCCTGAGTGAGCCCTTCCACTGAGCTTTGCATGTGTAGAATCAGAGGTGAGTGTGTACATTGCCCAGCACGTCGCTGGACACTTACTAGACCCTCAATACCTGCCCGCGGTTGGTACAATGTCATTCTGTGCAGCCTGCAGGAGACATCCCCAGCTGGGCTTCCAGCCTCAGCCTCATTTCCCTACTCAGTTTGCCTATTTCTATGTGTACTTGTCTCTTCCATGGAAATTTCTCTAGATTTCCCTTGATTCACTCAAGGTAGAGCCTATAGATTTCTCTTTCTTCATAGTCTCATGGTTTCCAGGGGCGACGATGATGATTGTCAAGATAGCCAACATCACTGTGAACTTATTAAAATACCAGGCACCCTTCTAAGCACTTGGCATGCATTATTTCCTGTAATCCTCACCACAACCCTAAGAGGTCATCATAGACTGTGAAAATGAGGTTTTTCAGTCTCTGGAACATGCCTGAAACTGTTCAGCTGGTGTCAGAGGTGGTATTTGAACACAGAGCTAAACAACAAGCAAAGGAAATTAGCCGGGGCCACCCCACATCTTGACAGTTGACCCTACACCCTGTTGGAACAGGTGTTCATCCTCTATTGCACACCTTGTCCACAGATTCTTTTTTGTTGTGAAATCAGGAGGACTAATTCAGTTCCCTTCACTGTGCTCCTTGCATGGAAAGTATATTTTGTAATCGCATCACGTGTCTGCAAGATGAAAAGCAGCTTTCTTGGTTCCGCAGGTAAAATCAATGCTTCAGATAAAAATCCTTGAGCCTCAATTATTGAATGCAGTGGTCCAAACAGAAACTCTGGTTATCCAGGCAAAAATATTACCAAAAGTCCCTTTGTCTGTTTCTAATTAAGCGTATCCAGATCCTCTGCCCTATTCGTCCCACGTGGATGTGTGTTTATGTAATGAATCAGCAGCTACCAGGCAGTTGCTTTTGCTTTGCCTTTAAACCCTCCATGGTCTCATGTTCCCAGAGGCAGACCAGGGCCCTAGGACTGATGGCCACCAGGTTGATAACTCGTAGAAGTGAGCAGATTATGTGATTCAGCTCTTGGTAAATGCAGGGCTTGATAGAGCTCTACATACCTCAGGTATTTTATTGTATGTTTCCCTCTTTGACATCCTCACTGAGGCGTCTTCCCAATTAGTGCCGTCTGAATTAATGAGGGACCAGTCAAGTACGTAAACTCGCCCAGAAAATGAGAAAGGACTTCTGGAGAAATGTTTTCACGGCTCTAACAAGGGTGGCAGCTTCTTGCATAGAGTGCTGCATTCTACCCAGCTGATAAAAAGATTGTTATGATTTTGCCAGTTGTGGGTATGCTGAAGTTTACTAGCTCTTCATTTGTAAGCGATTCCTCGGAACACAGGTGCACTAATACATGTAAAAGGCACATCCTCAGGGAGAATATGAATACCAATTCAGGTTTTTATTTGCTTATTATTTACGGATCTGCTCACATTGTTAGGAAGATGCTGGACCACAGTCTGATTTGAATCTGCCAGTGCGTGGGACTATATTTTTCAAATTCTTCCTTTGGCCCAGAGCATGGAGATTAGATTGGCTTTCACGAACCACTGCTACTCATCCCCCACTGCCTGAAACCAGAATACTCATAATTTGGCGGAAGAGGCCTGGCAATATATATCCATAGTTTTGGCTGCAAAGTGGGCATGGGATGGTGTAGCCTTCGCTTCGCTTCGGCTTTTGCACAGACTGCCATGGTGATTAGGAAGAGAAAACTGCTAATCCTCTGGAATGACCTGTACTATGTTTCCTATCCCCCAAGTGATTATGTTCAGAACACAAGTGCATTTCAGGGAAAGCACATGGGGAATCGTTCTCTGGCTTTCGTCAAACATTACATCCTAATCCCTTTGAAAATTCCTTTTGGATCTACTGTTCTGAATATTTCAGGGTTGTATATATCTCATTAATTTACACTGCCTTTCTGGCATCATCCTTAATGCATTCATGATATTTATTCTGTTAGGTAACTTGGTTAACGATGTCAGAGGCAGACAAGGCCTGCTGGAAGGCCGTAATGGATTTAGCTAATGATGAGAGCTACTGTGTGCTGAGCCTCCTACCCCGTGAGACCCAGGGCTAGGCCCTCCAGTGTGTTACGTCTTTTCCTTATCACAGTCAGGCCAAATGTGTATGATCATCCACAGTTTGTTGAGGAAGAAACCGTGACTCAGATTATACAAATTGCTTTAGCTAAGTCATCCACTAGCACACTGGCGGAGCTAGGATTCCCATCCACATTGTCCCTCTAAGTTTTACCGTGGAGTTATCACCTGTCAAACCCCAGAGAGGTTTCTGAATCTCTGAGCCTCCGTTTTTCCATCTTTCCAAATGGGGAAATAATACCTGTGCTGTTTATTTTCCTGGGAAGACACAGAAAGCAATTGCAATGATATACGAGAAAATGCTTTGTAAGCTCCATGGTGCTACAGATATGGGAGGTAATACTAGAATGGAAGCATCAGAGGTACACATAATCCCCAGGCAGGGTAGATTCCAGAATCTTTATGACCGACCGAAGCAGGTACAACGACAGGGTAACTAAACATTATGTCTCCTTCCACATAGGGTCCTGCTTATATACTGGCTGAAATAAAATGTTTTCCTTGCATAGCATAGGGATTAAAAATTTTAGGGTTAACCTTGCTGATTTTGTTGGTGACCTTCTTGACTGATTTTCTCCAGGGGTCTTTCTTTCTACATACACAAACAGAGGTCTTTTAGTATTCCATTTGTGCAAATAGACCAATTTCTCCTTTAATTTTTGTTAAATCATGAAAATTTTTGTTAACCTGTGAAAAAAGTAATTTTATGGATGGAGAACTGATGCTGAAGGAATCTGCCTCAGGTCCTCTTGCTCATGATTAGAAGATCTGCATCTGGGCCCAGGCCTGACCCCAACTTGCAGTTTGGGGCTGGATTTTCTGATTTAGGAGCTATTATAAAATTAATTAGGAGTTATTATGTAAAATTAATTGAAAATATCCATATCCACAGCACAGGTGAGGGACACTTTAACACCGACCCCCCAAAGCCAAAAAAAATAATAATAATGTCATAAGCAGCTGGTGATTTTTGGACTATTATTATTCAGAAGAGCACTGTTTCTGCCCACCACCTCCGCCCCCCGCCACACCCCATCAGAATCTGTAAAACATGAACGGGCTGCATAATTCCCTGCTTCATGCTATCGTTTCTCTAGTCACATTTCCCTTTAACACATTCATCAGGACACTGCGCAGAGCTCTGGGTATTTCTATGGCCTTTGATTTGCACATTAAACTTTCCAGCTTTTGAATTTTTGAAATAAGTGGTAATGCTAAGGGAAGGATTAAGGAGGAAGAGCAGGCATGGCTTCACGAATGCACCCCTCACTGGATTTCGGTGGCTGTTTGCTGCTGTCTATAGCCCCACCAAACTTGTAACTGGTAACAGTAAACACCCGTGATGAGAACCTTGCATAGGTGTGAGAGGTGGTGTATTTGGGAACAGCTTACTGCCTGGGAGAGAATGGGATGCATCCGTAGAACCACTTTCTCCCTCTACGGGTCCAGCTCCCTGTAGTCTGTGTTGGCCTTGGGGTGTCACCATCACATGACTTATCAAGAAACAACTAAATGTAACAAAGAAAATGGATAATGAAAAAAGAAGGTATCATTTTAATGTAGGAGACATTTTATAATAATAGTCTATTCTAAAAAAGTATACCAGTCAACTTTGAAATTAAGATGAAGTGGACAATTTTCTAAAAGAAATGAACTACCAACTAAGAAAAATAATTAGACAACCTGAGTAGACCTATAAATATTAGGAAAATTTATATGGACGGTGACTCCAAAGATCATCTCCAGTATTTGTAGGCAGTGCCCTATTCACAGAGCTTGGGCACAAAAAATGTACATAGTGTGGTCCTTATTCTACAAGGAACTGACATCCCAGGAGACAGAGTAGATGGTATACATGTCCTGACATGAAAGGTGCAACATTAGTTGGAACCATCTCCATGGAAATCTGGGAGTGAGTATCAATATTGATAATAACTGCAGCAGTGATGACTTATGATCATAGTATCAATTATTAGCATCAATTATTGAGCACTTGACCATGATTAGGGCACTTTGCATACATTATGTTATTTCGTTTATAACACACATTAAGCCTATGAAAAAGGTAATTTTATGGATGGAGAACTGATGCTGAAGGAATTTGCCTCAGGTCCTCTTGCTCTTGATTAGAAGATCTGCATCTGGGTCCAGGCCTGACCCCAGCTTGAAGTTTGGGGCTGGAAGATTTGATTTAGGAGCTATGTTCTCTTCAAGACCCAGGAAGGCAGAGCAGAATACACCATGCAAAAGCGTTAATTTGGAGCAGCTGAAAGGAAGTGCACTTAAATCAGCTTTTGTGACTGAGAAATTTTTCTATTAATTTCACTGAGGATTGTTAGGTATCGTATTGCTTTTACACCTGGGATGTAATTTCATTTAAATGTGATTACAATGACATTTTGCATAGGGCACTGAGTAAAACTGTGCTTTTCTTCTCCCTCCAGTGTCAATTAATATAGACTTTATTGCTTTCCTCCAGGTTTTTGTTACTAGGCTCTTACAATGCCTCATTACCTGGATTATACGATCCTAAGGGCTTGAGATAGCACCTCTCTGTTTTGACTGAGTAACACTGTTTCATTATTACTGTGTTCCAGAAATACAGGGGCTGTATTTCAGTGCCTGCCACCAAGCCCGGCGTACAGTAGGTGTACAGTAAATGTGGAATGAGGCAGACAGTAGGTATACAGTAAATGTGGAATGAATATATGCAATGCCTCAATAAATGCCAATTGACATGTCTTCTCATGACTGAAAGAGACTGAAGTCCCAACACAAGAAAAGACGTGATTTTTCCCCAAAAGGGCTATCCATCTATCTCTGTCCCCATCACCTTGTTTGATTACTCCAAAGATAGAGACATCTAAGAGAGTACAGATAAGTCTCAGCATTGTGGCTGAAGGAGTGGGAGGAAATTGGCTGGGGAGGAATCCTGATAAGAAATGAGGTTCAATGTTGCCCTTGAAGACAAAAGAGACCAAGGAGAAAGTGTTGATTGTTTTCAGCATTTTGTAGCATTTCTTTATGGTTTTGCGTCCCATGGGATTGTGAACTCCTTACAGATAGAGATTGTGCAGTAAGTGCAACGCATTGCCTTAAGGATGTACTAAGTAAATGTTCAAATGACATAAGAATATCCACCCAATATTTTCTGAGCACCCACTCTGGACTGGACTGGTCTCTCTGCCATGGTCACTGCCACCAGGGAGGTCATTGCCCTGGAAGGAGCTAATTAACTACTGTGTATGGGAATTGATTGCAAGTATTGAAAGATGGATTTTAGATGGAACAGAGATTTGAACCAAATGTTTTAAAATCAATGATTGTAGGAAAGTCTTGGAAAATAGATCACATAAGGTCTCTAAGATGACATACCTCCATCAGTTTGGAATGAAAAGTCTGCCGTGGCCTTGAGCCTTCCTCCCTCCTCCCCTTCGCCTGTCTGGTAGTCTTCCTTTTTTCCCTCCAGAGCACCGTGGAGCCTAATGGGTTGTTAAACATTTTGAGCTTCTTGAAAAAAAAAATCTCAGCATTTTAAATGCCTTTTTTTTCATTCAAAGAGCATGACAAAATTGCAGATGAGCCTATAAAAGCACAAAAATAAGATGCAAAAATAAAATAGGAGAAAAGTACAGACGGCTCAAGGAACAAAGACTAAGAAACCATGTCTTCAGCGGAAGGGCCACTTTAAAACAAAGCTGGAAGGAAGTGATGTGTGAAGGACCATTGTTCTGTGTTCCCGAGTCCCCTACAAGCTGAAGTTTATTTTTTTCACTCTGTACTCTTCCTCCCTAGACTTCCTCTCCAGACACACACAAGCATATCACCCTAACCCAGGCCAGATGAAGACCTTTAAAGACCCTAAGTACAATGAAGATGGCTGTGCATGGCCGTGTGATGTAGAAACTAAAAACAATACTATGTGACAAAGTAAAATATAATTTTTTAGAATTTCACTAAGTGTATACGTAAGCCAATATTAAGGTATCTTTTCTCTAGCCTTTCTTAACTTTTTCTATTTTTGGTACCCCTGCTTTTCTGATGTCCTAATAAGCACATGTTCAATTTGCCTACTGAGTATCCTTCCACTGATGTTTTCTCTTTTGTGTTCTTCAGCCTACTTTCCTACTTTACTTATAAAGGCATCCATGCAAATCACCTCCATTCCTTTATTTACTGATGGGTTCATCTCATTTCTCTAGCCCACATTTTATTTCCCTGTATTTCAAAAGGCAGATGAACTTGGTTCTCTATGAGTTAGGTTATTGCCTTATTTGAAAGATCTGTTTTATAACTTCAATCTATAAGCCTTCTCAGCTACAGAGATAAATCTCTTTCAGTCAGGTTTATTTTTGTTATCCTTGGAGAATCCTAAGAGCACGCATGGAATTGATTTCCTTTTCTTGAGTTCATGTGCATATATATGACTGAAACAGAAGTAATTTTAGATAAACACCATCTAATGAAGTTTTTTGCCATTAGGAATAATGCCAAGGACTGGTTCTACATGAGCAGATTTTAAAATGTTAAAAATCCAAATCCTGTAGGTAGAAAAAAGTCTAATACAACCCAAAGGAGGTTCAGTTCAGTTGCAGAAATGTCAACTATTCTCCTCCAGCTCCTCTGACCACAGGAGTGTTGCCTTCTCTGACTCAAGGGGGCAGCTTTTCTGAAATAAAGTGAAGTATTTGGCTACTTCTTTCCGGAAGTATCCCCAGTTTCCCAATATGGCCAACGAGAGCTTGTATGAACTCAGTGGCCTGCTGAGATGAAAGCCCTTTTCATTCCTATTGAAAATTAAAAATGCTGTTATGTTAGTCTAGGTCCTCTAAGAAGCAGATGCCAAGACAAAATTAAGGTGTAAGGACTTTATTAGGAGAAATATGTGTGAAAGGAAGTTAGTAGGGCATTGGAGAAGGTCAAAGAGCCGTCAGACTGTTACATGAGTATGACCCTTAGTGAAGGAGAGAGGAAGAGAAGGTTGGATACAAGTGTCTTAGACTGTCCTGTAATCTAACGGAAGTTTGACAGAGCCATGGGGGAGTCCTTGCGCCAACGATGGCAAACAAAGAAGTCTCCCTGTCCTGCAGGACGGAGTCTATATTCGTATCTCCACTGCTTTCTATCTTTGGTAAATGCTGTGATGGGTTTCAAAGTGAAGCATCTGGGGTGTTCAGAGATCACACGCCCTGTAAGAGGAGGTGCATTGGACATACTCACTTGACCTCCACAATCCTTCCCTGTCACTCAAAGTTGTGCTTTTCCATAAAGGCTAAGGGAGCAACATCTCCATGGTTTCATGGCCTTTCTTCCTAAGGAAACCCAGAAGGAGGTTCATGGGATAAACTGTAGACCGCATGGCTGCTGTGGACCTTGGGACTGCAGTTGGTACTCATTCTCTCCCTTGCCTACTACTCATTCTAAACTCCTCTCATCTGATCTGCAACCCCAGCAGGTGATCGTGGCTTATCTGGTGGTAGGATCCAGACCATTACACCTGAAACATCTGAAAACTTGATAGTCATATTCTTCTCAGTCTAGGGATATTGCACACTTGTCCACAGTTATCAGGCAGTGACAGGAGATGCCCATGTAGATTACCTGGGTTCCTTATATATCCTCTCAGCATCCTTTCTGTAAGTGAGTATTCCCCCTTATAGGACTAGGACCTCCAGACCTGCAGAGCCCACGGTGCACATTGTGGTGATATATGTGGGGCCACTTCTACTTCCATCTCTCAGTTCCTGAACCCACGTGTCCTTCCTATTGGAGAGAGTGCCATATAAAGTCTGATTTAATCAATGTACTATATCCTGGAGGACATATCCCATCCTTTCAGAATGTTTCCTCTGAGCTGGCATTTCAGTTGGATGTACCTCCTAAAAATCTGCCCTGTTGTTGGTGGTATATGATGTGTTCTGTGGATCCAAGAGTAATGGGTCTGTTCCTACATCTCTTGCCATATAAAATGTGTGCCCTGGTCAGATGCTGGGCTATCGAGGATTCTATTCCCTAAGCCCTGCACCATGGTGCTGGCTGAGGCTGTGCAAGCAGGAAAGGCAAACCCATACCTGGAAAAGATCTCTAGCCCTGTGAGTCACTGATCCTTCCATCTTCCATACAGGTGAGGAGGGCCTCTTTAGTACCACAGATGCCCTCTGGTTCTCATGACGGCTATTAATTGCTTGTCAACAACTCTCCATATCTCATTATCTTTATTCAGGGTATATCAACACAATTTAGCAGTGACCAACTCTTCTATCTTTGAAAGCATTTTCCTCTCCACATTCCAAATGCCTACACCATCACACCTGCCCCAGCATTTCTCTCCACCGGGACATTTTCCCAGCTCATCACAGGTGAAATATTTAGTAATTGTGTCATCCTTGTGCCAAGATCTATCTGTGTCCCACCTACCAGCCAGGATGGCATCCTCTTGACCTGCTCGGTGGCGGGTGAGCCAGTACCAAATCCCATTATGATGCTCATTTTCTCAGATCACTCTTGGTGCCACTTGTGTTAGCGTGGGTCCCCCGAGAAGCAGATGCCAAGAAGGGATTAAACATGCAAGGATTTTATTAATGAAAAGAGAGATAGAAAATAAGGGAGGAGTCAGAGGGGACTGGGAGAGCTGTCAGACTTCTGTTCCAGATAAATCTGGGTGTAGGTAAGGAGACACTTTATTCCGTAGGAAGAAGTCTCCACTCATCAGATCTGCAAGGACTTGCCTTTTATAGGGAGAAACAAACAAGGCTAGAAGGATGGGGTGTGGGAGAGTGGGATGAGTGAGCACTTGATGGGATAGTTGATGAGGGAATGTTCTTCCCTGAGGTCAGCAGATTCTCTCTTGGGAGGGGCAGTTAAGGAGAAGTTCTTCTGTTTCCCAATGCTCAAGGGTGGGCCAAATTTTAGGAGCCTGTGGGAAGGAGAAAAGCTTTGTAAAGTTGGTCAATTTAAGGTAGAAGGCATGATATCCAGATTGGTTAGTGAGGACAAACAGTTCAGCTAATCATTTATGAAACAAAAAACAGGATTTGAGGAGTCTGTGTCTGGTCTTGGTGTTGGTAAACAAGGGGGTCATCCGTGAGTCTTGTCTAAATCCTAGGGGAAGGATTACTCTTTGCAGTAAGCTCTTTCCCAAAACACAAAAGGGTAGGGAGTAGATTTTTTTTTTGTCATTGCTGGAACACAGGACTCAGATGAAGTTCAGCATTGTCACTATGATGCATGTGGTACCCTGAGTGAAGGAGGGCGGAGCGGGGAAGCATCCTAGACTGCATGCAGACTAGGGAAGTTTCAGCAAAGCCATCAGGGAGTCCTTGAGTCAAAACTGGCCAACAGTGGAGTTTCTCCGTGTTTTCCAGGAATGGGTCTGCCTTTGTATTCCACCCACAACTCTGATATTGGCAGGGAGGAGCCTGTGGGAGGTGTGGCACGTGGAGATGGATATCAAAACACAGCAGCTGGGGCACTTGATCAATTACGTTTCCTAGAGAAGAAGGTCTGCCAGGTGCACACTCATGGCTGCAGAGCTGGGATGCTGGCTGCTATTTTATAGACACAGATTTATAAGCCTGGCTTTGCTAAGCCTTCGTTACAGATGCCTCACCCTCAATCTGGCCAAATATTTCTGGAAAATGGGACACTGTGAGCTCCTGGTGGACAGACACAGTCTTCCTTAACACTCATAAAGTTCCTCATCAATAGGAATGATTTGCCATGAGCTTTTGCTTCCTCCATAACAACTGAAGTCACTTAGACAATGTTGGAGAATAATGAACCCCCATCAGCAGAAATACATTACAAATAAATAATGCTTTGCAGAAAAGGTCATTCAACTAGTGCTCACACTTTAAATACTTTACAATTTTATTTGTCTATTATACCTCAATAAAGCTGAAGAAAAAAAAAAAAAAAAGTTCCAGGAAGCCCAGTGGGACATCTAGGCTACTGTTCTACTGAAAAATAAAACACAGCTACTGCTCAGAAGCTAAATCTGGCTCTTCACCTACATCTGAAAACCATGTTTTTTTGGAAAACACCCACACCCATTTATTTGTGAATTGTCCACAGTTGCTTTTGCCCTACAGTGGCAGAACTGAGTAGTTGCGATAGCTACTGTAAGGCCTACAAAGCCTAAAACATTTACTGTCTGGCCCTTCATAGGAAATATCTGTTTTAGAGCAGGATTACAAAGAAGTAGAAGATCATCTAATATTCCAACCATGCTTTCTTATTTTCAAAGTGTGCTCACATGTATTATTTAATTCTTGTAATAATTATGAACCACTTTGTATAACTTGACACCTTGTCCTGAATCTTTAATGTCGGTGTTTTATCAAGTCCCACTTTTCCCTCCAGTTCATCAGGAGCTCTGCCTAAGTCTCCAAGGTGCTTCAGGAAATAGGTGTAAGACTGATACTTTAGGGAGCCTCACTGTACAAAGCCCTAGCCACCAGGTTCTAATTAGGGTTTACTGTTTATTTTTTCACTTGTTATCTTAATGTTGGCTCCCCCAAAAGCATATCCTAAGATAAGGTTTTGGGTGTGAGCAGCTGAATTGAGAGGTGACCCCAGGAAGCACTGGGAGAGAGATGGAAAGTGAGTCAGAGAAGGTAGTAAAGCTCATAAAAGCTGTCATAATCAGCAGTTACCACTTGGTAATGGGGGCTCAGTCCTGCTTCTTTGAAAGACTGTTCCATTGAGGGATAAGGAGCCCGAGATATCATTTATCCTCTACATTCTGTCCCCTGTCATTTGTAAATGGCCCCTGAGAACTTTAACTCCCTTTCTGGCTTTCTACAGTCAGAAAAAGCCTTCAGGCAGAGTAACACTGGTGTGTGAACTAGGAAGCCATCAGTCTGTATAGGAATGGTCTATCAAAACTGCAGCTAACATTTGGGATAGACCATCAGAAAAGATACTGCACTGGCTTTTGGCATTACTGCTTAGTTTCTTGAGAAGCTCTGATAACTTTAAAAAGAGAAAAATTCATGATGTAGCTTCATATTGCTTGTCTTTTAAAAATGTATGTTATTTTTCCAATTGGCATTCTCCTTGTAGTCAGCTTCCAATGAATTCTAAACCTCTCTCTCTCTCTCTCTCTCATCAGAGCCTTAGAAATGCAGCACCATCGAATTTCAAAGCTAAAAAGGACTTTACAGTTTTATTATTTTTTCATTCGCAGATGCAGCTCACCTAAAGTTTTACAGCTTCTTTTTCTGTCACAGAAACCCCACTTACAAAGGGAAATTGATTTAAAATTTGTAATACATAAGAGTGGAATAGAGTCCACTCTTGAAACAGACCTATAATGTGACTGCATCATGCGGTTACAGGTCCTATTGTCTGCCTTGCTCTGGGTATCGAGCTATATAAGGCATTCAAGGGATTTCTCTGTCTGATCAGAGGAGAGAGAAAGGGAGAGTGTGGACAGCTTTCCCAGTGATTTTAACATCTGGACATGGACATTTCTTGACCAATACATATAGAGAGTCCTGGCAACTTCCTCACACTGAAACAAGGAATTAGATGTCCAGTGATGCGTGGTAATGTATTGGGCATGGCTGTCAGAACTCATGATTTGGCAGAAAGGAGATCTACTTTCTGTTCTGCAAGGCTGCCCAACTGGTCCCTCTGGCCAGCCTGCAACCAAGATGAGTCAGTATATTGAGGAAAGCACACACCCTTGCAAAGTCAGGTGCCCCATTGGCTTGATTTATATCTCAAAGGAGAAAAGCGGTAATTTACATGGTGATTTTCTTGTCTTATATGTGTTCCTGTAATGTCAGTGAGTTGAGATCTCAAGAGGATTGCGACAGAGTTCAATTTTGTCTTATTTAAGAAGCCCAGGATTCACTTACTAGATGAAATCAATAAAAAGAGAGGTGCTTTCAGCTCTCAGGTTTAAGGGAAGTAGGGGACAAGATTCACAGTTCCGTTTTCAGGAGATTTTTCTTTTTATGTACGTTGAAAAACAGAGCACATATTTTTTCCCGGCTGCAGAAATTGGATCCATGTTCCTTTAGATAAATGGCAATTTATTTCTCAGTCTTTTCTTCCTGCCTGAATTATCAAGTATAGCTCCACGAGCATAGCTTCTGGATAACCCAGAGATTAAGCATCGCCATTCAGAATGGGAAGTGAAATTATTAAATAGGCACCACATTGACTTTTAAAGTAGAAACTGCTACTTATTTTTTGTAAGTTACATGCAATATATTGACAAAGTATACTTATATTACTAAGTAATGGTAGATACATGATAGGTAGATACATAAAACCTATGGGACATTATTCTGTTCCCGTTATTGATGAAATAAATAACTAAGACATGGAGCAATTAAGTAATTTACGTGAGGTCACGTGACAATCTGGTTGAGCAGCTGGAAGGGGAATCAGAGTCCATGCTCTTAACCACTACACCACATTGCCCTCTGTCTGTCAGATAACGATAAAGGCAACACACGAGGCTATACTACATACCATCAACATTTACAATCTACCCATCATCCAGTCAGAGCTGAGCAGAAATGATCTACCTTTATAAATTAGTGAAGTAAGAATCAAAATGGCTTTGCTCATTGAAAAACAGAGCACATACTTTTTCCCAGTTCCCCTTGATGGTGCTAGCTGCCCGGCAGGCTGGTGGAGAAGGGCTTCCAGTTGTTGCAGGAATGAACACAGCGGCCAGCCCTGCCGGTGCCCTGCCCATAGCCCCTTAGCTCTCACCAGCTTGGTGCTCGTAGAGTCCCACTGCAGGTGACGTTCTGTGGCATCTAGAGCTTGACAGTTGGTGTGGGCCAGGCAGGAAGGGCAGGCTTGGCCCTGAATACCCCTGGAAACAGTGGAGGACTGGCTGGAGGTGGTGGAAGGTACCCTTGTGGAGGACAACTCTGCGGCCTTCTCCACGTGCCCTCCCAGAGGTCACGAGCGGGCCCGAGCCCGACCTGCTCACAGAGCTAACCTGCTGTGAACACCCTGTGCCCTGGCTTCCCTCAGTTCCCTACCTTGACTCTCCGCTCCCTTCCCCATCATGAGATCAACTCCCAAATTACTGAATCATTTCTTATACTCACATCCTCATCTCAGAGTCTGTTTCAGGGGTGGGTGGTGGGTGGAGTGCAGTCCTAACCTAAGGCAAACACCGTACGTGGTGCTTGACATGGACACCTGCGGGCCCACCAGGTGTCATACGGCCCTGAATCACAGCTCAAAAAGACTCAGGTGCACGGCTGAGCGGTGTGATGCTGTTATCTGTAAAATCAAGTAGTCGTCTACCTCGCAGGTTTTGGCAAAGACTTGCATGACTCTTACGTGTGTTTTCCTGTCAACAATATCAGATTGTGATTCCAGGTAAAATTAATGAGACGTTCGACTGATGCATCTACCCAATGACCCACAGGAAACCGTTCCTCCTCAAAAAGTGATACAAGGGCCCAGACGATCCTGGCAGATCTCAGTCCTCAGGCCTCCAGGGGCAGTTATTACCATCATGAGATGGTTAGAACAAACAAAAGTGGATCCAGTTATAATGTGAGTTCCAAGTCATCCTACATGGGAGAGTTCTTTTCAAAATTTGAAGGATGTAGGTAGCTTCTTATTGGCAAAGTACTAACATCTCCTGATCAGTCCAGTGACAGAGGGGAAGCAACATACAAAACCTGTTGAGGGATGGCAGGAGGTGGGGGAAACTCTGGAAACGAGAGAGAGAGAGATTAAGATCTGTTTGTTTAGCCTCACTAAGCCTCAGTTTGATCATCTGCAAAACAGAGATAGAGGGACTCCCAAGGTTGTGGTACAGAATAAGTGTTCATGCTGTTCCAGACTCGTGGTATTCACTCCAGACATGCAAGCTGTGTTATTAATATTATTACTGTTTTGGCTAAAACTATGTAAACCAGCCTCATATCATCCACAGATTATACTGCAGTTTGCATAAATACATCAGTTTATTTGCATGGATGGCTGTAGTCTCTTATTATGCTCAGGAGGACTAGAGCTCACCAGTTGGGTCTCATTGCTCTGAAATCCTCTTAATTGTGGCTGCAGCATTTACTGTGTTGTGATCCAGTGCGTTTTCTCCAACAACAGACTATTGTGAAAAGTCTATTCGTTCCTTACCGCTGCTGTAAGACGACATCCTTTGGAAAGGAAGATGCGGGGTTTTGTTTTCAAGGGAGTTGGTGGTACAAATTTATCCTCCAGAGCGACTGGAAATCTATTAATTTGGTCTCCTTTGTGGAAGCTGAGGAGCGCCTGTGGTTAGTGGGCTGCTGTGGGCGGAGGAAAGAGGTGAATGTTTGTACCGCTGCTTCCTAGAACTCATGGACTTAAAATAGTTTTCTTGAAGCAACGAAGATGAAAGAACCTGAGGAGGAGGCTGGAGTTTTTGATGGTCTGCGAAGGCCAGCATCGCCCTCTGCTTTCCAGGATGACAGCACAGCTCCTGAGATGAGCCAGGGAAAGCTTTGCTGCAAAACCATCTGTCACTGTGCAGAAGCCACTGCCTTCTGAGAGCTTGGTGTGTATATCACAGAGGTGTGATATCGCTCACAGTGCTGCAGTTTACAGGAATTTCTTGCATGAAATATTTCAGGATGGCTCTCAGTGGTTTCATTTTTAAAGAACATTTCTATAAATATACTCATTTTTTGATATATATTTTTAAATTACAGTATAATTATTTTCTCTCTGTTCTCTCCCTCTCTCTACACGCTCAAACACATACACGTATACATGCACACGCACGCACACACACACACACACACACACACCCCTTTTTATAAAATAAAAACATTTGGAAAATAAGAGGAAAAAATGCCCATAATGCCATCACTCTAATTCTCTAATACAGTATTTATTTTTCAGTGTTCACCAGGTTTTTTTTAATATGAATTTTTACAGAGTTATAAGCATGGTTTTGTGTACCCTGATTTTCACAGAACATTCCATCATAAAAATGTGTCATGTTCCCAGATAGCTAGTATAGTTCTTCCTTTTGTTAGCAACATAACATTCCCTGAAGTGGATGTCACCACAATCTTCTGCACCGTTCACTAGTGTGGGACATTTCAGTTGCTTCCAAACGGCTTCTTGTTGTAACTGCTGTAGCCATGGAATCTTTCTCAATGTGATTTTTCTACCCTTTGGTTCTTAGGAGAGATTTGATCAATTGGATGATAAGACAGAATGTAGGACTGTTTAGAGGATGGAAACAAAGACGGAATCAGTGAAGGAGACTGAGAAGCAGCAGCTGTGAGTGGGGAGGGTGGCCTGAGAGTGTGGAACCTCAGAAGTGGAGTTGGGAAGGGTTTCATGAACAGAGTGGTCGTTTGTGTCAAATGCTACAGAGAGGGAAGGAAAGGAAGGCAGAGAAATGACAACTGGGAATTGCAGACCCCGCAGTAGACACCGGGATGAGCAACGGGGAGCTCAGACAGCCACATTCCTACTCTTCTGGAACAGACTGTCCAGTGGGAGACATAGGATCCCAGAACCACCTGCTGGGTAAGTTTAATGACAACATGAGACAACTGCACTGATGAAAATGAATAGGGTTCTGCAAAAGTATATTGAAAATAGAATCAGACCTAGACTTGGAGTGCAAAGAACATGCTAGACAAAGGAGACAGCATGTGCAAAGGCCCTGAGGAGCAAGAGAGTGTGACACAGTGGAGAACAGAAGGTCAGTGAGTCCAGAGCCAGGCAGAGGGGAGAACCATGTTTGGCGGGACAGGAGGGGCAGGCAGGGGGCAGACTGCACACAGCCTGCTGACCCTGTTAAGGAGTTTGACCTTTACCCTGGGGAGAGCCATGGTCAGATGCGTATTTTGAAAAGTTGACACTGTTTACAGTGTGGAAGGTGACAGGAAGGTGGTCTCAGGACACCATAGTATTTCGGTAGGAATCACAGAAGAACATGTGTAAAGGTAGTGACATATAGATGACCCAAAATATCTTCCACAAAGACTAAAGCTGAGGCTACTGGTTATTTCAATACTATAATGATTATACAACTGCTGTTACGGGGCAGCATGTGAGAACTGTGTGTAGAGTGAGATCTTTGTCGAGAAAGTGATACATATTCTTCACTTCATCTCAAACTCCGAAGCAAGCGTTGCAGCTCCTAACCAGTAATTTGCAGCATGTTGATTTGAAGACAGTATTTTTTCTGTCTTTAAGTTTCCATTTAAGTTCAAGAAATTTGGAAGCCCAAGCCTTATGTAAATTTTTCTCAATTAGGGTCTGCTGACTGCAAGGAAGTGGTCCAGCTGAAATAACGATGAGGAATGTTAGGGATGCCCTGGAGGAGATTCATATAGACACTTGACCACTTTAACTTTTCAGATTTCTTTTTTACTTAATATTTCACTTTATATTCAGCAAGAGAAAAACCAACTGAAATATTAGTATTTGGAGTGGAATCATAGGCAGAACTCCATCTGTTGCAAATAAATCAACTTAAACGAAAAGGGGGATTCATAATTATATAACAGAAACGTCCATAAGCCAACTGCTTTGACTTCTAGGTGGATTCAGGAACACAAAGAATGTTGCATTGAGATATGTGTATTATTTTTCTCAGAGATGTGCATTTTACACAAGGTGGCAAATGGAACATGTAATGACTACTGCAGTCCCATAAAAACCTCTGTCCAAAATGGTGTCCCCTTGCTTTTCCAAATTTCTTCCAAAGAGGAGAGAAGGCCCACCCACCGAACCTGCCTCATATGAAATAAGGAGAAGGATTGGATCCTGGCACTGCCAATCATCTTTGCCCATGGATGATGATGACAAAAGGCCAAAACACCGCTGCCCTCCAAACCCCCACCCCCACCCCACGCGCCCTGGCCCCAGAGTGGTCACTGAAAGGAAAGCAAAACCCTTTGTGTCCACTCCAGAATAGGTGGAAGGTCCCTATCTGTTGAGACTTTGGGTAAAAGAAAAAAAAAAAAATCTTAGAAGAAGCTGAGAGCTGAAACCAGTGAGTGCTGTTGTAGACTGCAGAGAAGAGGCAATAGAATAAAACTCTTGCTGTCCTTCTTAGTCTCTCAGACTCATGATCTGCTTCATTGATCATCGATCCAAAATTGGTCCCAAGCCAGAGAAGGGAATGACCTCTGGTTTAGACAAGCCCTAAAGCTGTGTGCATTTTACTATGCTGATCAGTGAGTGAAATATTTGTTTAGAGTCACCAACTGGATGGTGCACTTATTTTTTGTTATAGCAACTTCTTCAGAAAAATCACCAAAGTCCCCCAAAAGAAATCCACTCCTTCAGTGGCCACCGCATGGCTGAAACAGCATTTCTCTGTTCACCACTCACAGAGCGAGCCCAACAGAAGGCAATAGGAGGTGTCAGTTACGCGGGAGGACCATTAGAGTGTGGTCTGGTGTTGGTGTTCTGTTCTTTTTGCATGCCTGTGTGACCAGCTCAGTCAATTTGACCCCATGTAGTGCTGCTGCTAAAACCATTCTAGTTCTGGCAAGTTTGCTGCTAGCGCACAAGAGAATAAATTGAAGGTAATGGAAGAGATGAGAAATAATCATACCCTTGACATCCCAGCCTTTGTCTGACTTTTCTTAGTAATTTATTTGGCTGGGCATTTCGTGGCTGGTCAAGAGTAAAATTATGTCCCAGTTTCTGCTCATCTGTCTTCAGGAACATCTGAAGGAAAGCCTTAGTCTTTGCTTTGTTCAAAGTGATTTTTGCCTCCTGATGTTTTGCAGCCTTGCAAGGCAATTACTTTAGATGAAGTAAGGTCTGCTCAGAGTTTGAATAGAAAAGGAAAGGGGAATTGATTAATTGGTCCAGGAGTATCTCTGCAGCCAAATAAATGTTATGGTCATTGAAAAGCAACAGGCTTGTACCCAGTTTCTCATTCCTCTTGGATCCTCGCCCAGTAAACTGCTTTAATTAATGACCAATCTCCATCTTCCAGATCTTTTCATGTCTTTAAAATATTCTAAGTCCAAATGCTGAATGTGATGGTTCACTATAGAGGAAAGAAAAAAACCCATCCTTTAAAACCACCCGGAGTTGCAGGGGAGCATGTGTACAGCATCGTACATTTCTCCTTGTAAACACACATTGAGAAGAATGGTGGAGACTTTATTTTGTGGAATGCAGGGTGATATGGTTGTAAACCCATGTGAGTTTTGGCCAGACTAATCTAGGTTCAAATCCCCATTCTGCACTTAATGTTGGACAATGAACAAGTTACTTTCACAGCTACCTGCAACATATTATACCTGTCACCATGGTCATTGGTTTTGATATAAACAAACCTATAAAACCTGGCATATAATAGCTGCTCAACAAGTGGTAGTTGTTATTATATCTTCTATCATTTTATTCATAAAGTGTGCTTGACTGAAGACACAATAAGAAAATTCCCAAGTGGCATTAGGTAATACCCCATTCTTTTAATGAAGAGTTTCTCTGGTCATCCCATGGACCTCCTTGTCTGGAGTACAGAATCCTTGGAATTGATTACATGCTCCCTAACACCCCCCAAGACCAGGCATAGAAGTAGAAATCTGTTCTGCTGATTTACCTAGTGCTATCCTTGCTTTCCGTCTCCCTAGAAATTTCTTGACCAATTTAAGAACTTGGCCTGCAATCACACATGCAGGAAAACTGTGAGTTGTCACTAGATTTCTCTGGAATTCTCTGATCATTAGACTCAACCCTTCTCCAAGTTACACCATTCTCCTTTCCCCTTGGTGACTCCCCTGGGAGAAGAATTGTGGTTGAGATGCTGCTTTCTGTTGGATTTGTTTAAACTGGAAGATAGGGAATTGGGTCCTCAGCCCCACAGTCCTCCAGAGTATCTGTGTTGCCAGACCCTCACAATGAATACTGGCTAGCACAATAAAGAATCTGTTATGTGATTACGTCTGCCTGCATTGTGTCATTTGTGTGATCTGTCCAACCTTTGGGATGGGAGGGAGGAGCTTAATGGGTAGCTGTGTTTTCGGATGGGTCACATGACCTTGGGTGGAACTTTGCTCTTGTGGAGATTAGTTGGTTGCTTTGTTGTTGTTGTTGTTTTTGAGATTGTTTTTGTATCTCAAAAATGATGATGAGGATAGTAATTCCTGGCTTTGACCTGCCACCATGACCCTGAAATAATCACAGATGCTTTAATCTCCTTAAAAACTGCTTGTATGATTCTAACCATTGGTGTCTTTCATGCTGGTTTTTCAGATTCAAATGGACTACTGATGACATTTTTGGGGTGGATTTTTCAGCTGTCTCTATGACTACCAGTAGATGCATGCTGAGAGCATTCCTTGGTGGTCCAGTGGTTAGGACTCGGTGCTTTCACTGCCATGAGCCCAGGTTTGATCACTGGTTGGGGAACTAAGGTCCTACAAGCAGCACAGTGTGGCCAAAAAAAAAAAATGTTGAGTTGAAACGGGGCTCATCTTTCTCTTACACATTGTCTTTGATCTACTTCAACTATTGCTGATGTCATTTTAAACCCATGTGCACATCTTCCTCCTTCTGGCACCCTTTCTCTATTAAGCGCTTAAAAAGATGATCTTGTGCCACAGTAAAAGACAGTGCTTATTGCTGTGTAATTTCTGTTCATTTACTTAATTTTGCCAATTAATTGTTGGCTCCCAGAGAGTATTTTATAGCTGCCATTAGGTTGTCCTGGCTGGGTGTGCGGAAGGCTAAAAACTTTCATGATATAAAAATGCCTTTGGGGACTTTATTTAATGGTGCTTTCTTTCTTTTTCTTTTTTTCTCTTTTATTTTTTCTTTTCAGCCTAAGATAAAGTAATGAAAGTTTGTATTTTCATGCTGTTTCTATTGTATCTCTTACCTTAAGCCAGCTCAAAGACATTCCATGACAATTCTACTGAAAGCTAACAGTCTTTAGAATCAAGCAGACTTGATGTGAAATTCCAGCTCTGTCATTTTCTTCCTTTGAAAATTTGAACATGCTACTCAACCTCTCAGAAACTAATCATTTCTTCATCTAAGAGCTGTTTTCAAAAATAAAGCACCAGACATAAAATGTATGGCATCTTGTAAGTGGTCAAGTGATGTTCGTTTCTTGAGAAAATTTCCCTGGGAAAAGTTGAAGGTATTTCACTGCATTGATATCTATAGATTTTGAGGGGTTGATTAAGACATGAAGATTAAATGACTGCATTTTTTTAGAGTCAGAATTTCTTCACCCTCTAATTTAATTTAGGGAGGATTTGTTTTACTTTTTAAAGAAAAGGCTCTTTAGCAAAGATTCTGAAAACTTTGTATTGAATTTTCCTTAAAGCATACATGTGATTAAAATTTGAAAAGACGGGGAGGCTATTTGGCAATAATGTGTTTTGAGATTTGATCAAAAACCCAAATATTTTGAAACCTAATGCAACCCATACCTAGATTATTTTTAGCTCTCAAAATCTAGTTATTTAATCTCGTAATCAAACTGCTTGAAGTTTCCATTTCTAAATAAGTGAAATGATAATAAATAATGAGCCAAAAAATAAAATGTACCCATTTAAGGGAAAAAATGGAAATCTGATGGGAAATGAATGTGCATTTGAATAAAATGAAAATATCATTTGTCTCCTTTGATTTTCAGCTCCAAGCAAATGAAGGACTGAAGTAGGAGCCCGCAAAAGTGCCTTTTGTCAAATTCTTCAGTGTAGAGTCTTCATTTGTGTCAAGTAGATTACATTTGTTCAGGGATTAAGGGAGACCTGGAGAATGTAAGGTCTGTTGACCTGACCGTGACTGTCTATACTGGCATAGACTCTCCTCCAAGGGCCATCCTATTTTATTTCACGCTGCCATTATTTCTTCCTTACATGGTCTGATAAAGTGTAATCTGGATAGTGTGTGGAGTAGTTGATTGTGGTTGATCGACTCAGCTGGAAGGTGACTATGGAAAAGCCTAGTGTGTGTCAGGCCCTGGGTCAGGTTAAAGTGTAATCTCTGTCCTGGAGAAGACTGATGTGTTGCAAGGTGACAAATAACATTTCAATATTACTTGAACAGCAAATTCCAGAAATTAAATAATGACTGTTACAAGTTCATGGAAAAACCCAGTGCAGTGAAGAGAGCACAGACTAGCAATCATAAGAATTAGATTTTAATCTGAGTTTCTGTCATTAATTAGCTCTCTGGATTTGATACATTATCTTCCTTTTTGCTCTTCTGTCACCCCATCTTGAAGAATGGATAGCCAGAGAAATGAAAGACCAGGCAATCGCTAAGCTTTTTCCAAGTGTGTTCTCTCTATGTATCATCTAGATATTTTTTTCTTTTTTTTTGTAAATTCACATTTTAATTTTTTCATCTTTATTGGAGTATAATTGCTTTACAGTATTGTGTTAGTTTCTGCTGTACAACAAAGTGAATCAGCCATGTGAATACATATATTCCTATATCCCCTCCCTCTTAAGCCTCCCCACTCCTTTAGGTCTTCACAAAGCAGCGAGCTGATCTCCCTGTGCTCTATAGCACCTTCCGAATAGCTATCTATTTTACATTTAGATTCCTTTTTTCTTAATGGAAAGAATTCTGTAGCAGCCTGAGAGAGTCAGTGAAAGTGGGATTGAAACTTCTCAAAGGATGGGCTGATGAGAAGAGGAAATTGTGCAGGTATATCTTGCTAAGATAGAGGACAGGTCTTCTCAAGTGGTCAGTTTTTTTTTTGTTTGTTTTTTGTTTTGTTTTTTTAATATTTTCTTCCAGTCTTCTACTTATCTTTTCATTCTCTTTTTTAAATTTATTTATTGGCTGCGTTGGGTCTTCATTGCTGCGCTCAGGCTTTCTCTAGTTACAGTGAGTGGGGGCTAATCTTCATTGTGGTGTGTGGGCTTCTCATTGCTATGGTTTCTCTTGTTGCAGAGCACAGGCTATAGGCATGCAGGCTTCAGTAGTTGTGGCACATGGGCTCAGTAATTGCAGTGCACAGGCTTAGTTGCTCCGTGGCATGTGGGATCTTCCCAGACTAGGGATCGAACCCGTGTCCCCTGTATTGGCAGGCAGATTCTTAACTACCGCACCACCAGGGAAGTCCTCAAGTGTTCAGTTTTGATCCTAGCCATGGCAAACAATCACTGCCCTTATAGATGTGGTACAAATGAATTGAAACTCAGGAAGTTAAACTCCACTAAAGGGAAACACAGTACACTTCATTCCCTTTTGTTTCAGGTAACCAGTGAATCCACTGAACTCACTTCACTAGTCTAACTACTTAGCAAGATACAAGACCCTAGATGGAGATCCAATGTGTGCAGTATCTGCCCCTCGAGAGTCTTAATTTTTCTGAGGCAAGCAGAAATTTATCCATGGGGTCCTATATTACTTTGTTTATAGGACCAAAGTATAACAAACATACTGAAAAGCCCACGTATCATATGTGCATACTTCAGTGAATTTTCATAAAGGGTGCATATCCATGCAACCAATACCTAGGTAAAACATAGGATGTTATCAGCACCCAAAAGTTCTCTCAGGTCCCTCCCAATCTCTCTGACCTCCACCCAACATCCTAACTTAACATCGGAGATTAGTTTTGTCTGTTTGGGAAGTTTTATACACATAGAATCATACAGTATGTATTCTCTGTGTCTGCCATCTCTCTCTCATTATTATGTTTGTGAAATTCATTCATGTTGTTGCATATGGCAGTAGTTTGTTGTGGGCCTATGTACAGGTTTCTGTTAGGTGTGTACCTTGAAATGGAATCAGCAGATCACAGCATTCAGCCTTTGTAGCTACTGACCCCCAGCCAGTCTTCCAAAGGCAAGTGTTAGCAGATAGATGAAGCGATTAGAAACCCCACACGCTGCTGATTGGAGGTAAACTGGTTGCTCCATGTATGTCCTAACACTTGTCTTTTTCATTTTAGCTATTCACGTGGGTGTGTAGTGGTATTGCCTTCTGATGTTACTCTGCAGTTCTCTGATGACTAAACAAGTGAAACTCTTTTTGATATGCATATAGGTCTTTCTGAAGTATCTAGATGTATCTTTTACTCACCCCTCCCCCACTGGGTTAGCTGTATTTTCCTACTTGCTTTGCGGGAATTTGTATATACTCTTGTTCGTTGGAAAATTACATTGCAAATATCTTCTCTCGCTTTTGCATTTGCCTATTTACACTTTCAATGTTGTCTTTTGAAGAACATATTTATTTTTAAAGAAATCTGATTAATATTTTTTCCTTTATGATTAGTGCTGTATATCCAACTTAAAAACTCTTTTCCTAGCCCAAGATCGTGTTATATTCTTTCATATTTAGCTTTTTGATCTATCCAGGATTGATTTTTGTGTATCTTGTAACATAAGGGTCAGATATATTTTTTCCTCATGTATATTCACTTGACTTATTAATTGAAAAGACCATTCTTTCCCCCCTATACTGAAGTTTCATCTTTGTCATAAATAGTTCTGTTCCCAGACCCTTATTTCAGTCCACTGGTCTAATTGTCTGTGTCTATGCCAGTGTATTAATAACTGCAGCTTTATAATAAACAATGGTACCTATCCCATAGATTGCTGTTGGAATATAGTGAAACACTTTAAGTGCTTAGCACGAGACCTGGCAGGTTGTGCTTTCGGCTCAGTTAATGTAAGCTGTTAGATACAAGGACTAAAGGTCACTTGACATCTTACAGTTCTAGGCCCCTTTGCCCTCCTGTCGGCCATACTACATTATAACATTTCTGATGTTATAGGGTCAGCCAAGAAATAAAATTCACTTAGGCCGTGAAAAATTTCCAAGCATACACCCATTCTGAGACTAGGTCTGCTGTGAGAAAGAAAAAAGAAAAGCTATCTACAGAGTACTATAAGCTACCTCTCTTTGCTTCTTGTCCTTCAAGTTTGTGAAGGAGAGAGAAAAATGTTTTTCAATGTGACTTCTATCTCCTTAGACGTCAGTGAATCCTTGTCTCACTCTGGTCCTATTTACTTCAGTACAGGACTAAGACTTCTTGGCTTTTAATTTCCTCCCTATGTAAATGATAGATGTAAGAAGAGAGAGGAGTCTGGAAGTCCCCTAGGGCTCTCTTCTTTAGTTACCTAACTATTCCTAGCACCAAATGCCTTCCTTCTTCAGCTTTACTCACCTGAACAGTGTAACAGCATATTAGTATAGCATATCTGGAGTTTAGTACATCAGAGTTAAATTGTTTCTTAACAGTTACCAATTTCAAGTTTATCATAAATTCTGATCTATGAGTGTGGAATGGGGGGATCAATGTATGTAGTATGTATATGTGTGTGTATATATAATACATATGTAATATATATGTGTATATAAGGATATATATATCTATAACTTTGCTGAAAATTGACTTCTATCAATTTTAAAATTAGCTGTAGTAATGTCTTATAATCACTCATTTTACTTGTTCAACTTCACTCAGAAGGTCCAGTCCACTCATCTTCTGAGTGTTTGCTGGATCTGTGGATGTGAAGCAAAGAACAAAACCCAATTATCACCACCCACACTCTTTGCCAAAATTAAAAAATAAAAAATCTGATTTCTTCCAAACATGATGCCTACATTCTACATATATATAAAAAGGATCTATACAGACTATGTAGAGAATGCCTTTAGTGAAAAGAAAAATGATAACCCTAGTTGAATTTCCTTTAGGAGACCACTTCCTTTGTACAGCAAACACAGGGCCTGTTACAACCTGTCATAACCTTAACTCATTTTTGCCGGAGTTGTTAAGTGAACTTGACCGACTGTCAAGCGCTTTGGATACAATACAATGTTAATGCAGAAGAACTAAGATTTTGTTTTACAAATTCAGGTAAGGTAAGAGGTTGCAAATTAACCCTGCTAATGACCAGCCTGTGCTAAGGTTGAGAGAGTAAGCAGATGTACTCTTTTTTAAAAAATAACTTTATTGAGCAATAACTCAGACACCATACAATTCAGCCATTTAAAGTGTACAATTTGATGGTATTCAGTATATTCACAGATATGCACAACTATCACCAGTCAATTTTAGAAAGTTTTCATCACGTCAAAATGAAACACTGTACTCCTTAAATATCACCCCCGATCTAAGCAACAACTAATCCAACTCTATAGATTTCTCAGTTCCAGACTTTCCTGTGAATTGAATCATATAATATATGGGCTTTTGTGACTGACTTCTTTCACTTAGTGTGTTTTGAAGGTTCATTCAAGTCATCACATACATCGGTACTTCATTCCTTTTTCTTCCTGGATAATATCCCGTTATATGAATGTGCCCCATCGTGTTTATCCATTGATAGATATGTGAATTGTTTCCACCTTTGGCTATTGTGAATAATGCAGCTCTAAACATCCGTATACAAGTTTTTGTGTGGACACAGATTTTCACTTCTCTTGGGCATATAACTAGGAGTCGGATCAGCGGGTCATATGGTCACCCTGCCTTTAATCATTCAAGGGCTTGCCAGACTGTTTTCCAAAGCCGCTGCACTATCTTACGTTGCCAGAAGGTTTATTCTTAAAAACATCTCAGAACGCATTTTTCTTTCAAAACCTATAAAAAACTTATAACCTATAATGTAGCCAAAATATGCTCTGAGCCTTAGAATCAGCCAATCACTGTTTAAATACTATACCTATGAGGAAAGACAAGCTGAGAGCCAAAGGACACCTGGACTTCTGGAATACAATCTGTCTTTAACTGGGGACTCCCTGTCTGCGAGTGATATATGTTCCCAAAATCACCATCCGAGGAAAGCACTCGTGGCTGGAATTAGCTTAGAATGTTCCAGAACAAATGAATTTTAGGACAGGAACTCCCCATTGCATATGGGCCTTGGGAGGGGGTGGGGGACACTAACATCTTTTTCAGAGAAATAAACTTTCAAGATGAACTGGGGAAACTTTGGGCAAAATGTTGGCCCCATGCTAAGATTCCACATCCGCAAAACGTTTTTTGAAATGTGCTTTGGAAGCATTATTTCTTTTGTGTGTAAAGGAAGTAATTAAATTTAAAAAGTGTGCAGTGGAAAGAGGGTCTGACACAGAACAGTTCCAGCAGGAGGGAACATTACAGCTCAAATTGAGGCTACAACCCTTTCAAGAATCTATGCTCATTATGTTTGACTGGGATGAGGGCAGTTTCTTACTTTTTCAAGGCACAAAAAAAGGAAGGTTTTGAGATCAAAGGTATTTGCATTGTGCTTGTTTCGATTTCTATACCTTTTTTTTTTAATCACAATAATTTTTTTCTAGGATACTTTCATGTCCTACAAGAAGATAAATTAACTATTCTCTTTTCTTCTATAAATCACCATCTCCCATGATAAGAAAATTGGTTTCCCTCCTGTTTCATGTTTGGGTTAGAGATGTAAATGTAGTCAATTATTCTAGTCTTTTTTTTTTCCTCTTTTGTGTGAAGAGTCAATTATGCTCCCGATAAATGTCTCTTCACTATTACTTAAGACTGATTAGAAGTGAAATGCTGCAGGGAAGAGATTTACTCTCAGAGCTATATTAAGTATAATTTCACTGTTCTCTAAAGCAATTGTTTCTGTCATATTTCTTCAAGAAGCAAGTTGAAAAATGATGCTGTTAAAAACTATGGAAGCCTTTTGGATTTGTCAAATTTGGATTTCTTCTACACCTCCTAAAAAGATACATCGTAAAGGATATATTTTCTCATTGTCTAACACCCTCAAGTCATCCAATGGAGAAATCTGCATTTTCAGATAATGTTGTACTAAGTCTAAACTTTTTTTTTTTAATTAAGATATTGAAACCCTGTGGTGCTATGACCAGGGTCCCTGGAGGGGAAAAGGAGTTTATACCTAATTGTCCTTATGTCACTCAGAGTCAGCAGGACAGTTTTAACACCTGGCATATGAAAACAAGCTGGCCTGCTTGCAGACTTCCAAGGTTCATTGTCAAACTCACAAACCAGAGGGCACATTCTGGGTGGTGAGGAGAAAACCAGAATACTTTCACTTTTTTTCTACTAACGCATACCTTGTGAAAGGGAACTTGCTTGGAAAGGAGCTCTTTCATTAATTTGTGGTGTCAGTTAAACTGTTTATAATCTTATTGAATCCTCAAAGTAGCTCTAAAATATCAATTATTTCCCCTAATTTCTAGATTATGAAACAGATGATCAGAGAGGTTAGACTACTTGTTCAAAGTAACACAGCAATGAATTACAGTATGAGAATCCTGGATTATCTGACTCAAATGCATTGTTTCCATGACTCTAATATACTATTGTTAGACAAGTGCAAGGATGAGTCAAAAATTATCCGCACTCTGGCTATAGAATTAGCCAGAGTGCGGATAATTTTTGACTCACCCTCGTAGCTACCAAAGAAACAGATAGTCCAGTTCCTTTATTCTGTCACGAAGTCCAGCCTAGAGTCGAGAGATGGCAAGGTTACACAGCTAGGGAGGGGTGGAATTCCGTCCAGAATCAGGTTTTCCAATCCCTTCTCACCCCTCAAAATCACGTCCTTATCTTTATCTTTTATCCTTTGTTTGGAGATGCTTGATGTTGATTCTCTCATTTTAAATGTATAATTGGTGTGGAGAAAACAATCCCAAAACTTTGGGGGCCTTTTCTTGTTGAGCAATCAACTCTGTTTAAAAATTCTCTTTGGGTTTAATCAATGGCATGATGGTAAATTGATTTTAAGGCCTCCTTAGTACAGTTCCGGGGAAAGTTGAGCCAGCTCATTCCCAGCATGGACCCCAAGGTCTGATGACTACTATCTTCAAGAATCAGAAGGACTGCGGCCTCTTCACCCAGATTTCATAATGAAGCAAAAGATGAGGCAGAGCTGAGTGGCTGTGGTTGTTCAAGCCAGAGTTTTCTGAGAATGCAGTGTGAACATGGGAAACTTGGCTTGAGATAAAAGATTGCAAGTGATTCCCCTATAGGCTTCAGACTTCTTAGAACCACTGCATCTCACCTTTATTAGGGTCACCCTGGCTTTCACGGTTAGAGGGCAGTGGAAGAGTTAATGATGTATTCATCAGGACCCTCTCAGTTGCAAGTGATGGAAAATGCAATATAAACGCATTTATGCAAAAATAAATTTGAGGGCTCATTTAGGAAATACCTTCAAGGATAGGATATGGCTTGGCAAATGGCTCATACCATGAGCTTATTTCTTTCAGGCTTTCCCTTTACTTTTTGCTATGTTAATTACATTTTCAGATGAATTCTTCACTTTTTTTAAGCTCTTTATTGGAATATAATTGCTTTACACTCTTGTAGCAGTTTTTGAGGTACACCACAGTAAATCAGCTGTATTTATACATATATCCCCATATATGCCCTCCCTCCCACGACTCCCTCCCACCCTCCCTGTCCTGGCCCTCTAAGGCATCACCCATCATCAAGTTGATCTCCCTTTGTTATACAGCAACTTCCCGCTAGCTATCTATTTTACAGTTGGTAGTGTATACATGTCTATGCTACTCTCTCACTTCGTCCCAGCTTCCCTGTCCCACCCCCCAACCCCGTGTCCTCCAGTTCATTCTCTGCATCTGTCACTGGGTTCATCAGTACCATTTTTTTTTAGATTCCATATATATGAGTTAGCATACAGTATTTGTTTTTCTCTTTCTGGCTTCGCACTGTATGACAGTCTCTAGGTCTATCCACCTCGTTACATATAACTCCATTTCATTCCTTTTTATGGCTGAGAAATAGTCCATTGTATATATGTGCCACATCTTCTTTATCCATTCATCTGTTGATGGGCAATTAGGTTCCTTCCATGTCCTGGCTATTGTAAATAGTGCTGCAATGAACATTATGCTACATGTTTCTTTTTGGATTAGGGTTTTCTCTGGGTATGTGCCCAGGAGTGGGATTACTGAGTCATATGGTAGTTCCATTTTTAGTTTTTTAAGGGACCTCCAAACTGTCTTCCATAATGGCTGTACCAGCTTACATTCCCACCAACAGTGCAGGAGAGTTCCCTTTTCTCCACACCCTCTCCAACATTTATTGTTTCTAGATTTTTTTGATGATGGCCATTCTGACTGGTGTGAGGTGATACCTCATTGTGGCTTTCACTTGCATTTCTCTAATGATTAGTGATGTTGGGCATCTTTTCATGTGTTTGTTGGCCATCTGCATGTCTTTGGAGAAATGTCTATTTAGGTCTTCTGCCCATTTGTGGACTGGGTTATTTGCTTTTTTGGTATTAAGCTGCATGAGCTGCTTATATATTTTGGAGATTAATCCTTTGTCAGTTGCTTCACTGGCAAATATTTTCTCCCATTCTGAGGGTTGTCTTCTTTTCTTGTTTATGGTTTCTTTTCCTGTACTAAAGCTTTTAAGTTTCATGAGGTCCCATTTGTTTATTCTTGATTTTATTTCCATGATTCTAGGAGGTGGGTCAAAAAGGATGTCGCTTTGATGTAAGCCATAGAGTTTTCTGCCTATGTTTTCCTCTAGGAGTTTTAATAGTGTCTGGCCTTAGATTTAGGTCTTTAATCCATTTTGAGTTTATTTCTGTGTATGGTGTTAGGAAGTGTTCTAATTTCATTCTTTTACATGTTGCTATCCTACCCAAAGCAATTTACAGATTCAATGCAATCCCTATCAAATTACCAACAGCATTTTTCACAGAACTAGAAGAAGAAATCTTATGATTTGTATGGAAATGCAAAAGACCCCGAATAGCCAAAGCAATCTTGAGAAGGAAGGACGGAGTTGGTGGAAATAGGCTTCCTGACTTCAAACTATACTACAAGGCCACAGTGATCAAGAAAGCATGGTACTGCACAACAACAGAAAGGTAGATCAATGGAACAGAATAGAGAACCCAGAGGTAAACCCAAGCACATATGGGCACCTTATCTTTGACAAAGGAGGCAAGAAAATACAATGGGAAAAAGACAGCCTCTTCAATAAGTGGTGCTGGGAGTTCTTCACTTTTAACAGTAAGATGATAGTAGCAGCTCAAGTTGAAAAACAATGGGAAAAAGGAGTGTGCCTCCCCAAAAGCAAAACCCTGGCATTGAGTCTCATGTGCTTATAATCCGAACCAAGTTTCACCATCTGGAAGACCAATGGTGAAATGCAGTGAGGAAATACAGCGTTTATTGGAAGGCAGGCAGAATCCTGGGCTGGAATTACTTGATAGTTTTACCATTGTGTGGCCTTGGGTTAGTGAATTTGTCTTCCTCAGCCTAAATTTTGCTCCCTGTAAAATTGGGGACTAAATCACATCTAAGAGATGTTCCAGTTCTCATATGCAATAGTTTTTCATTTGTGAAAGTTCTGTCATTTGGAAGTTAAGAAGAGCCAATTGTATCATCCACAAAATAATCTAAAAGGGTTTTAGGTAGAAGTTGCATGTTCTACCCATGGGACTTTGGGACTAAAAGAAGGGAAGGGGAGGGGGCCACTTGACCATACCCAAAAGGAATTAAAATTAGGGAATGCTATCTGACCAAATTAGAGACTGTGGACAGAAGTGCGAATGACTCCTGGACAGTTTAAAAATAGTAAATATTTACTTAAAAAAAAAAAAAAAATCAGAGGCCAGTATGCACTAGTGACCATAATTAATTTTTGTTTGTTTGTTTGTGTTGGGTCTTCATTGCTGCACACACGCTTTCTCTAGTTGTGGCGAGCGGGGGCTACTCTTTGTTGTGGTGCGCGGGCTTCTCAGTGTGGTGGCTTCTCTTGTTGTGGAGCACGGCCTCTAGGCATGCAGGCTGAGTAAGAGAAAATGGTGCTATTTTTTTTCACGTTTGATTTAAAAGAAATAATGCCCAATAAAACAACTTTACTGTTAGAAAATTCTATAAGACAGTGAAAAGAACTTAAAGCTATGCTAGGAATGTGTGCCATTCCTCAGCCTAGAAGAGGACATTTCTTATCTGCTGTGGAATCTACCTCTTTATAGTGTAGAGTTAGAAAAATGACTCAGAACAGTAGATGGAGTGAACGTGTTACACTGTGGATGGGGGGGCACTGTGGGTGGGTGTGATGCTCTTATTCCTTTTGGGTGTCTCAGTTTTCAGGCTTCATGATTCATGATGAGATCTCCTGGAACAGACCTTCCTTCCCCCTTCCCAGGGGGTGAGGTGGGAGTGGGGAAGGTCTATTTTGGGGGTGGGTGACTTTGCAACTGTACAATAATAATAATAACGGTGATGGTGAGAGGGAAAATGCCATCTATCGTGCCTGAGTACTTTTTTTTTTGAAGGAGTTTCAGTAGTATTTCATGAAAAACAAATTTTTATTGGAGTATAATTGCTTTACAATGTTGTGTTACTTTCTGCTGTACAACGTGAATCAGTTATGTGTATACATATATCCCCTCCCTCTTGGACCTCCCTCCCTTCCTCCCTGCCCCACATCCCACCCATCTAAGTCTTTTCATGAACACTTTACTTTGCTGAAGCCTCTGTGCATTTTGTACAGATGTACTTCTCGCTGAGTAGAACAATCCTAGCGGGGGCTACAGAGGGAGGGCATACCAGCCCCTGTGCTTGTGGCCTTGTCCAGATCAATGGCTCTTTCTGTCAGCTGGCTGGCTGCCAGGCTCAACCAAAGGACATGCTGATTCCCCAATACAATGCTTTGCTGAGGCTGGAATCAAAACTGTCAGTAGTAAAGAGCTCTTTCATCTTTCTTTTCTCTCTTCTTGTACATTCAGTGGGGATTCAGCAGTGAAAACATGACCAACAAAAGGCAGAAGCCCTGTACCAGTCTTTACAACTCAGAAAGATGGCTTTCAGGTCTTAATTGTCTGAAAATGCCATGCATTATTGATTTAAATATTGGCTTTATGGCTGCAAATTAGTTACAATAACATTCTTAACTATCTGTTGAGTCTTGTTTTCTCCTTCTGCAGGATTACAAGTTCTTAGCTGAAAGACTTGTTTGGGACATAAGAGGAATCCCTAATTTTTCTGTGAAATGTATTAGTAGTTTCTAGAAGTTATGAGTCAACTGTAACAGTGAGGTAGCCCCATGAGTTATAAAATGCAAAGCTTTTTAAAAAATTGAGCCAGCAGTACTTTGGTGGTCAGGAATCTGTTGATTGAAAGTGATAGCAAGCCAACTAATGTGGCCTAAACCAAAAGATGCTTTTATTGGAACATCCAGGAGTTGATGTTTCTGTCAGGCATGGCTGGATCCAGGAGTCCAAATCACATAGGGTTTAGTCCTTCTTCTCCCATATCTCCACTTGTCTTTGTTCACTGTTTTTTGTTTGTTGGTTTGTTTTTGTTTTGTTTTTTTCCATTACTGGACATGTGGTGACCCTGGCATCTCAGGTTTGTACATCCTTACAGCTGACAAATGTCAGCTATAGCTTTTCTGGGCCCTAGGGTTCATTCTGATTAGGCTAACTTAGGTGGCATCACCAATCTCTGAACCCATCACTGTGGTCAGGATGAAATACACTCATTCTCCAGGCCTGGATCATGGGCTACCCTTGAAAATGAATGTGGGCATGAGGCTGGCTGATTAGAGCACCCAAATCACATAGCCATAGAGTTCGGGAGCAATTGTTTCTTGAAGGAAAATGAGGTTGTCATTTTCAAAAGATGGAAAAATGGACCCTGAGAAGACAAAAGCAGACCATGTGCATTGCTTGTATCATAGAACACCCAAGGACCCTTCCTTGCAGAGCACCTGGCCCCCTTGCCCTTGCCAGCTAGGCGTGAGCTGTTGTGGCTCCTTGCAGGGCCTTTAATGTGTTGAGCTTCCTCTCACCTAAGGTTCTCCTCACTTGCACTGCATCAGGCAACTCCGTTTTTCCTGAACAAGCCCTCATGTTCACGTCTCCAGACTTACACTCTGCTCTTTCCTCTTTCTTGTCCACCATGGATGTCGTTCTCTCCATCTTTCAAGGCCCAGCTCAGCTGTCAATTCTCCCTGCCCCAAACGTGCGTACCTCAGTGTTCCCCCCTCTACTTTCTCACAGGCCAATTGGAATAATGGTCAAGTTGCATTCTAGTTAGGCACTTATGCATTGGTTTCCCCAGCTAGTCTGCATTCTATTGAGAGTCTGAGCTGTGTCTTGTGCATCTTTATATAATTTAACTGGTAAAATCATTTCAAAATAGCACTTTAAGAGGTTTTCTTATGGAGGTAACTATTTTCAATATTACCTTAATAAGCCCACATGGAATGGATAAATGGGCTAAGTGTTTTACATAATTATTTCACTTGTGCCTCACAAAATCCTCTAAGGCAGGTACAATTTATTATTATACCACCCTACAGATGAGGAAACTAAGGCTCATAGAGGTTAAGACACTTGCCCATAGTTACCCAGATAATAAGTGGTAAAGCTGGAATTTTAATTCAGATCTGTTTGATTCCAAAGTCTGAGCTATTTACCACTGTGCAAACTGTCTCTTAGCTTTAAACTATGTTTGCAAATAGGTGACTGCTCAAATATCAGTGGATGCCCCAAAGAGATGCCACTCCCCCCTCTGTCCCACCCCATCCTGTCCCCATTGGCAATAAACTCAGCTTTAGGGATATGGAATTCTCCACAGCAATAGATTAAGTGTCGGGGTATCTTCTGTGCCAGTTTTTTTGTTTGTTTGTTTTGTTTTAAGCATCTTTATTTCCTACTTTGCAACTGATTCATCCATGAGCATCCTGTCCTAATGGATTGAAATGTTCTTTCTGTAATAAAAATTCACACCATAGTTGACAATATTTTTCAAAATGCATGTCTTTCCTGGAGATCATGTTTGCTCTTTCTTAGGTAAGCAAAGCATTCTGACTTGTATCCAGCAGGTGTCACTAGACTTTCCTCTCTGGCTAGGGCTGAAATTGACTTTGGTAAGTTGTTCTCTTACTAAGCAGCTGCTGAGAGGGACTCATGAGATGTTGCATTGCTCCCGAAAAGCTAAATCATTCAGGATGGAGCAGGGTTCTTCCTCAGCTTACACTCACCATTCTCCCTGCCACAAGGCATGGTCATATAGATCAAATACCAGTACTTGGGTGTACAAGACGGATGTGCCACTAGCCCCAAGTGTGGCAGCTTCCATAGACCACCCCTCCAGTGGCTGGCTGTCTGGCACTGTGAGTTGCTTAGAGCTGATGGTGGGGAGGTGAAGATACATTTCAAGGCATTAGGCGGAAAAACACCTCAAACTCAGAAAAATCTGGATTGGAGCTGTAGGCTGTGCTGGGAAATGTTTTTCTCTGCATAGCGAGGGCAGCAGAATGCTTTAATTAGAGACAGTATCTAGCCATTCAACCAATATTTCCTTAATCTGTTCTAAGAACCCAAATGATTATAGAAACTAAATAGAGTATAAATGTGGAATAGCATGGTTCCTATGTTCCAGGAGTTTATCAGCCACTAATACCCATTGATTCAGCCAGTACTGACTGGGCACTTCTGAGGAACTGGGAATAGAGTTCTAGACTACACAGGTATGATTCCTGCCTTGATGGAGCCTACAGCCTAGGAGAGAATACAGACATTATACAAGTAATGACACAGCACTAGCATGTACTAGTATAACAGTAAATTAGCAAATGTTATGGGAACATATAGCAAGAAAGTCTGAGGGATAGTGTGTCATGTAAGGCCTCCTAGGTAATATTATTCTAAGGTGGCGGGAAATGCAAAAGTAAGATGGAGTTAAATGGGAAGAATGGAGAAGGGAGAGAAGGAAGAGAATCATGTGAGACAGAGGAAAGAGTCTATGTGAAGGTCCAAAGGCAGGATGGACGAGGTACCTTCGAAGAACTGAAAGACAATCTTTCAGGGGCTGGAGCTAAGGAGAAAAGTGGCAGAAGATGGAGCTGAGAAGATTGATGGGAAGGGCCAGATGACACAGGACCTTGTGTACCACTTTAAGGAATTTAAAATGTATTCAAGAGCAATGGGAGCCACTGGTGGATTTTTAAGTGTCATAATATTATGTGTACATTTATTTATTTAGCAATATTTGTTGTGTATCTCTATGTGTCAGTGTGTCACATGCTGGAAACTAATAGAGATATAAACCACAATGGAAAATAAAAAGTAATTCTGGTTCAGGAAAGAAGGAGATGGGAAAGTCATCTCAGAATGAACAAATCTATTCAGGCAACCAAAAGTTATTGGGCATCCTGGCCTGTCTTAGGATCTGTTCTCAGCCTTGGAGATTCAATAGTGAATCAGACTCAGTCATCATCATAAGGAATATTCATTCATAATGTGCATTGAGGATATAGCAAATCAGAGATGAGAAAAAAAATTTACAGTCAATGGAGAGACGTGTTCTAGGAGACACTGAGAGTGTGCCATAGTAGAAGCAGTAACAACAAGGATCCCCAGACTTTCGTGTTTACAGTTTTACATTCATGATCCCATTGTGTGAAAACTGACTGTGCTCCGTTAAAAGGAACCAGAACTCCATGGAGGAGTGGCGAATCCCAGGTCTGAGGCAGGAAATGTACAAGATGAGCCTGGGCCACTTTTTTCATACCTGATAGCAAAGAAGCAATCAAAGACTAATGGAACTGCAACAAAAGGACTGACCAAAGATGAGACCATTTGAACATCAAACAAATAAACTTCTATTGATAAAAACCCAAGTAAATTTATAAAAATCTATAGGTTTGCAATAGTAATTTAAAAAATGTATAGCCCTTCCCCCTCAAAAATCCAAAAAGCCTCGTTGGTCAACTTTGAAGTAACTCTTCATTCTGAAAATCTGCAAGAAAGGGGAAATAATTAAATATTTATTCTGCTTTCCTAGATAAGCAGTATTTCAGTGCCATCAAGTAGCCCCAGTTGAACAAGATAAATACTTCTTTATAGAAGAATTCCAGCTAATAAATGTGGAAGGATTGCAGAAATGACAGAATTAAGAAATCAACATTTAAAAACTTCTAATGAAATGACTGATTTACATAAAGGTTATCAGTAAGTAAAAACATTTTTTAAAATGTATAGGGGATTTTGCAAAGGAGGGATCAGGCTTTTACCACCTGAACCCATGAGCAATTTAAGCATTACTCCTAGGGGCAAAACAGGAAATCTTTACCACCTGAGGCAAGATGAAACGCATAGCACTACCCATGAGGTATGAGTGGAAATAAAAGGTCAAACCTGAATATAATTGAACCCTTAGAGCCAAATTTTTGTTTACAAGAAATATGGAGTTTAGAGAAACAAATTAAATGCCACCATGAAGAAATAAGCAGAAAAACTGAGAATGTGAAATTTCCTAAACCATTTTCTTTAGTAAGATAGTAGAATTAAAAAATAAAATGATGGCAGGCCACTGCTCCAGATTAAAAGATTCTGAGAGACGTAACAAAATGCAATGTGTAGATCTTATTTGGCTATTGTTCTGAACAATTCAACATCAAAAGGCATTTTTGATATAATCAAGAAATATGAATATAATGGATCATAAAAGAAATCAAAGAATTATTGTTAATTTTGCTGGGATTGTTAACGGCATTGAAGTTATATGAGAAAATGTCTATGTTTTCAGAAGTGCATATTGAAGTATAAAGGGGTGAAATGACATGAGTTCTGAGATTTGCTTTAAAATACTTAGCCAGAAAAGGAGGGGGTGGTATATAAAGCTAAGACGGTGAAAATCTAAGAAAGTGTTGAATCTGGGTGTAGTTTGTACTGTTCGATGCACTGTTGTCTCGTTTACATATGTCTGAAATTATTCATGAAAAAACATGACCGTGGCCTTGTGAGGTAGGTAAGACAGATCCTTAACACCCAGATGATAGAGCTGGAATTCAAGTATTGGTTTGAGGTTCTGTAGCTAATAAGGAACAGAGCTATAATTAGAACTCTAATCCCAGATCTAATGTTCTTTCCATAGTATCTCCCACTGTGTTTTTCTAGAATCTGTTGAAAGTTTACTGATTTTGGCTGAGGAATATACTCTAGTGTTGGAAGCAAACAGCCACCATTTTGTTCATAAATCTTGCCCATTTCCTTAGAACTGGGAAAGAAAGCTGTGGTTTCAGAGTTGGGAGGGAGATGACTTCTAACCGCTGAGTAAATGAATGATGAGGTGTTATTAGTAAGGCATTATTATTTGTTCACTGGCTGAAAGTATACAAGGCCCTGGTTTCTGGCCTTTGTCAAGCCACAGCCAAATCTGAGATGCTTATCAGATGCTAACGTGTTTCAACCTGCTCTCAGTTCTGCACTAAACATCAGCTACCCTGTCTCAAGTAAAAGAATATGAAATTCTTTAATGTGGGTTAAAAGAAACTCACCTAGTCATGTATAAGCAAATCTGTGGGGAAAAGTTCGCATTTAGATGGCGTCTATAATTTTCTTTCCCTGCATAATTCGGAGAGGTTTTCTCTGGATCAGCAAAGAAGTAGGCGTGCTAACACCACTGAAACACAACTAGCTCTATTTTCAGTAAAATGACACTAACTGGCATTACTGGCTACTGTATGGCAGGCACCCTGTGAGTGGCTTTCCAAAAGGTAACTCATTCAATTCAACCTCAGTTTTAATGAAAAACAAAACAGTCCAGAGAAATGATTTTAGAAAAATCAAGGCCTAAGAGAACACTGGAAGTCTACTGTTTACTTTTCCTTTTTCAGAAACTCCAGGAGAATGGCTGCAAGAAACACCATGTACTTGTGATTCTGTAACAATACATTAAATTCCTGGGCTGGCACCCATAGATCTTGAACGTTACAGAGTAGACATAAGGGAGAAATATCTGTTTGCATTGGATAAAGGTGTCTAATGTATAACTTGTGAGGAAATTTGTTAGGATGTGGTTTTACAGGCGGTGGATGTTACCAAGGAGAAAGTGTTCACAGGACGACTTAGTTGAAGATGTGGAGAAATTACCGCTGTGCTGTAAGCTGCATGAGAAACCATGTCTATCTTCTTATCATTGAATTACTGGCCCCTAACACAATTTCTGGCCCAGAGTAGATACTCAGCAAGTATTGAATGAATGAATGAAAAAATTTTTTCTCTGCTTCAAATGCGGCCAAAACACTTGTTTATTCCTTGCCAAGTAGACCACAGGCAAGCAATGATATGGAATTTTGTTGTTTACAAATCATAAATTATAGAAAAACATAGATTCTTCCATGCACTATAAATGCTTTGGTTTTTCCCAAATCTTGGCAAGTGTGGCTAAAATCTGTGCATTGCTCCTCTCATTCATCCTCTGAATTCAGTTAGCACTGCAGGTTTGCCCTTCTTTCCAAATCATCCCATTCCTAACCCAGATGCTCACCTGCTAAGCCTGGGCTTTCGAGATCTCCTCCAGTCTTGGCCTACTGTAGACCTCCATGTTTCTAGCGTGTCCTACAGACTGCTCTGCATCTTTTTAATCTTTTTCTACCCAACTCCAAATTTCCCCAAATTCCTCATTGTCTAGAATTAGTCAGAAATGCCCAGTCTGGCAGCCTCTGTTATTGGAATGGTTTCTCTCAATCCAATCAGTCTTCCCAATCTACCCCAACAGGAATTTCTGCTCCAAACCAAAGTGGTGCTCGGTACTTAGCCCTGGTCCAGGCAGGCCATGACCATCAGCAAACACATGCAGAAGGAATGAGGCAGCTGCACTCAGTTCCTTCATTTTCCCAAATGCTTAGGATTCTCTTTAGCCAGAATTTCCATTTGCGATGAATCACACTCATATATACTTTATATGTATAGCCTTGACGACTCAAGTTCTTTGCTAACATTTCCCTGCTAACTCTGACTACATGAATGGGTATGTGGACTACTTTAATCCCTTCATTTCCCAAGCTGCCCTCCTGTGTTAGTCACCTCAGCCGCCATAAATACTATCGTACTCTGGGTGGTTTCAACAGTAGAGATTTATTTTCTGAAAATTCTGAAGACAGGAAGTCTGAGATCAGGGTACCAACATTGCTGAGTCCCAATGAGAACTCTCTTCCTGCCTTGCAGACGGACACATTCTCGCTGTGTCCTCACTTGGTGGAGAGAGAGCTCTGATGTCTCTTCTTCTTATAAAGGCACTAACACTATTGGATTAAGGCACCACTCTTATGACCTCTTTTAACCTTAATTACCTCCTAAAGGCCCTATCTCCAAATATAGTCACATTAGGGATGAGAGCATTAATATATGAATTTGGGGGGACAGTGCCTTCCTATCACTTCTACCACCCATCATTCTAGTTATTTGTCATTTTCGAGCCAAAGCTGAAGCTACAAAATGCCTTGTGCATTATCATACTTGGTCTAAAACCAGAATGCTCAATATTAGAGATTTCTGATGACTTTAATTTTTCAGACAGTCTTTTACTTTTGTTTCACAAGGTCTCAGCAAGACCTTACACTTCTGTTTCATAGAAATGCTATCCTACCAGAGCAGCAATTAAGTCCAGTGATTTGAGGAACCAACTATGGCATTAGACTTGGGTTCAAATCATGGCTCATGACTTTGAGTACATTATTCAGTATCTTTGAAATTTGATTTTCTTATCTGAAATTGGGAATAATAATGCCTAACTCATTGGACTGTTATGAGAATTAAAAAGAGACATGGTATAAAGCACTTGGCATGATGCTCAGTGCATAAGAAATAAGTTGGATGTAAAAAAAAAAAGTCAACATTTATTGAAAATTTACTATGTAATCGATACTCTGCTAAACTCCTTACTTACATTACCCAATTTAATTCTTATTATATATCCCTATGAGGTAAGGTGAGGTATAACCTGTATTCTTATAGTATATCCTTATTAATTTCATTTTACAGATTGAATTGAACCCAATATTTTTTACCACTCTATTGTGCTACTTCTCAACTGCACATTGCAGCACAGTCCTAGAGGACTGTGTAATGTTTGGACTCTATTTGAGGAAAAATGTGGACTTGTTATTGATCAAATATTCTTTCTGCCCCTTTCTTTCTCCTCTCCTCTGAGTCTCCCATTATGTATAAGGTGGTACATTGATGGTGTCCCAGAGATCTCTGAGGCTCTGTTAAATTTTTTTAATTATTCCCTTTTTATTTTTCAGACTGGATAATCTCAATGGACCTATCTTCAAGTTTGCCAGTTTTTAATTATGCGTGCTCAAATTTGCTGTTGCATCTGTCTAGCAATTTTTTAATTTCAGTTGTTATACTTTTCAACTCCAGAATTTCTCTTTGCTTTTCTTCCTATAATTTCTATCACTTTACTTGTGGTAGGCAGAATAATGCTTCCTCCCTCAAAGATGTCCATGTCATAATATATGTTACACTATATGGCAAAAGAGACTTTGCAGGTGTGATTAAGTTAAGGATTTTGTGATGGGGAGAGCATCCTGGATTATGCAAGCGGGCCCAATGTAGTCACAAGGGTCCTTATCAGGAGGAGGTAGGAGGTCATAGTCAAAGATGCAAATGTGACGATGGAAAGAAAGGTCAAATGATAGAGGGCCACGAGCCAAAGAATGTGGGCAGCCTCTAGAAGCTGGAAAAGACAAGATTCTCCCCTACACCTTTCAGAAGGAACAAAGCCCTGTTGGCCAGTTTTAGATTTCTGACTTCCAGAGCTATAAGATAATGTGTGTGTTGTTTTAAGCCACTAAGTTTGTGGTAATTTGTTACAGAAGCAGTGGGAAACAAATACATTATTGATATTCTCTGTTTGGTTAGACATCATTCTTATACCTTCCTTTGATTTTTGGATGTTTTCCTTTTGTTCTATGAACATATTTATAATAGATACAGTCTTTGTTTAGTAAGTCCAACATCTGGTCTCTCTCAAGGATAGTTTCTGTTGACTGCTTTTGTTCCTGCATTGAGTCATACTTTTCTGTTTCTTTGCACATCTCATAATTTTGTTGTTGTTGTTGAAAACTGCACATTTTAAATAATATAATGTGCAACCTTAGAAATTATATTTCCCCCATCCTGTTGTTGTTGTTCTTGCTCATGTTTGTTTGTTTGCATGTTTAATGACATCCTTGGACTGTGGCCACTGAGGGTCTCTTCTTGGTTAGCTTAGTGGCTAGCTAATGATTGGACAGAGATTTTCTTAAATGCTTATAACCAGTAAGTCTGCCATCTGCAATCCTTTTTTGAGAAGTTTTGTGTGTGTATGTGTGTGTGTGTGTGTGTGTGTGTGTGGTCCAAGCCAAATTTTTTTATTCTCTACAAAAACAATGCTTGCATGTGTTTAATCACCAAAGTGAGGTGATTTGTAGAAACCATAGATGATATTCCATCCCCAAAAGCAGTCTATCACTGGGACCTGAAATTCTGTTTCCATTTAATTTATTTTGATTAAGCATTGTTGAATCTTGCCCTCAATCTAATTTAGAAATAAAAATCTCCGTAAAAAAGAGACCACATTTAAAACTTAGTAGATTTGGGGGAGTGATCCCTGAGCTGTAGAAAGATACAATTTGGGACTCTAGATGAACAAAGTGGTTGGAAGAACTTGAGACTAAAGGAACTGAGATCAATGTACTTACTTCACAAATTTGCTTGGGTACACACTTTGCAATTTTATCTGGGGCCATGGATCTAATAGAAAATATGCTTCTTAGATCCCCCTTTTTCTCTCCTCCATTTCCATTTTATTTCAAGGTCTTATTATCTCTCTTTTGGGCAACTCAATTTAAATTTTAATAAAAGACAGAATGGTCTCGAGCACTACTTTTAGAATACTCAAGGTCTAAGAGGGCACTGAAATTTTTCCTTATCCAGAAAACTGCCTTTTTCTCAGAAATCCAGAGGAAATGATTACAGAAATGCCACGTACTTTAGATTCTTTAACTGTTGATGAAATCTCAGGCTGATACCTTTAAAGTTTCCTGTTATCTCTTATTTTCCTCTCTGCCCTCACAACACCTCATCTACCCTCTCCACCCCCATTTAACAACTCGATCAACACAATGCTGTCACGGTAGCCATCATAAAGAGCAGTGCCAACTTTTCAGTCCCCTGCACTAAAATCTTCAATGACTCTTCATTTATTACACCTTGGGATATAAACTCCTCCGTTCATGGCTTTAATGATCTGGCTTCAACATATCTTTCTCATCATATTTTTTTCTCCTTACCATATAAACACTGATTTTCAGCCACACTTGTCTACTTCCAGAATGCTATTCTTTTTCCTCTCTGCCTATTTAATTGCTACATAGCCTTCAAGGCCCTCCTCTTCTAGGAATCTTCATCCAGGCTGCCTGAGCCCAGAGGGATCTCAACTGCCTCCAAATTGCCTTGTGCTTGTTAACGATATCTCTTTCTTTGCAATTATATGTATCCATTATAATTGGCAATTAATTCAGGTATTGACTTGTATGGTCATTTAACTGATAAAGTTCTTCAATGCTTTATATCCAACTTAACTGAGTCTGAGACATTGTCTTACACTTACATATCCATCACAGAATCGTGTACATGGAGAGGCCTTTGTAAGATTAACAGATAAAGTGACTTCGGGGTTGTTGGTCACAATTCATGAACAGTGGGAAGGCCCTTGTGAAAACTGCCATCAGCACATCATTCAACTCCAGGTCTAGATCAAGTCAAGCAGGATAGAAGCTTCCCAGACTGTCACAAATTATGAATATCTTGGATTTGTGGACCAAATAGGCTTAATAGACTCCAGCCTCTCTTCTATTACTTTCCCCCTCACTCCCTCTGTTCCAGGCACACTTATCTCCTTAAATAATCAAACATTCTTTTTATACATATATATATAAATTTATTTACTTATTGACTGTGTTGAGTCTTCATTGCTGCAACCCGGGCTTCCTCTAGTTGCTGCTAGCAGGGGCTACTCTGCGTTGCGGTGCTTGGGATTCTCATTGTGATGGCTTCTTTTGTTGCAGAGCACAGGCTCTAGGCACGTGGGCTTCAGTAGTTGTGGTGTGTGGGCTCAACAGTTGTGGCTCACGGGCTCTAGAAAGCAGGCTCAGTAGTTGCGGCACACGGGCTTAGTTGCTCCACAGCATGTGGGATCTTCCCAAACCAGGGCTCAAACCTGTGTCCCCTGCATTGGCAGGCAGATTCTTAACCACTGCGCCACCTGGGAAGTCCCAATCAGACATTCTTAACTCATCATATTACAGCTGCTTCTGGGATGTTGCTGTTTCTTCTGCCTGGAATGCTCTTCCCCATATATCTGCATAACCCACTTCCTCACTTCTTTCAAGTCTTTGATCAAATTTCACCTTCTCCATGAGGCCCTCCCTGACTGTCCTATTTACAATGGTAAGCCTTTGTCTTTCCCTTACCAGCATTCCCAAGCTCTATTTTGCTCCTCTCAGCTCTATTTTTTCCTATTACTTTTATTGACTTCTAACATATTGTATAATTTATATATTTAATATATTAGTTTTCTTTCTTGCCCCCCCAGAATGTAAACACCAGCCACACAAGCATTTTTTTAACAGCTTTGTTCACTGACATATCCTTCATAATTAAACTGCAGGCACACAGCAGGTACTCAGTAAGTTTTTGTTGCATGGAGAAATATCTGAGTGAGGACTCTGTGATAGTTAATTTTATGTGTCAACTTGACTGAGCCACAGGGTACCTGGACATTTGGTGAAACATTATTCTGGTTGTACCTATGATGGTGTTTCTGGATGAGGTTCACATTTGAATCAGTAGAATGAGTAGATCAGTAGAATGAGTAGATTTCCTTCCCTAATGTGAGTGAACCCCATCCCATCAGTTGAAGGCCTTGTAGCCCAAATGGACTAAGACAGTCATTAATTTCCTTTTGTCTCAAATTCCTCATCTGTAAAATGGACAATGAAATTATAGCACCAACTTTTAAGATGTTGTGAGTTATTGTAGTATTAAATGGTGTATTATATGTAGAATGATAAGAATAGGACCAGGAACATAACAAGCCCCTCATTTCAGCTTTTACTATTCCTGTCTCAGAGCCTCAGTTTCCTGGACCATATAATGGGGAGGTTGGACTAAATGAGCTCTGGGTATCCCTCCCACCTTGAACACTCTAGGATTCAGACTCCATTTTTCCCTTGGTATATCGGCCATGGAATTGGGTGGTGCGTGGAGCATGGGCTTCAGTTGTCACATGGCCCTGTCTCCCTAGAAATCTGTCCATCTCCACCAAAGCAGGCAGCCTTTCTGAGCCCTCTGCTCTTACTTCCTTCTCCTTCCCAGGTGCTGACTCACTGCATTGATTAAACAGGCTTCTACAGCTCAGTCCTTCGCTAGGACTGGATGTCTAGTGGAAGGCATCCAGGTACCTTCGTTCTCTTGGGCTACAAGCCCCCCTTTCTCTCTTTTTGCCAGGAGAGATTTTAATATAAAGTAGAATGTGTGTTGTTTATGGCTTCATTGATGTGTGCATTTATTCCAAGACGATGCTTCCTTTGGTTAACTGTCAAAAAACCGTGATTTTATATGAGGTTATTTCTGACTGTACCTGCTTAAAGGAACAGGAAAGCAACTCTCTATAATTAGCTTCAAATCCAGAAAAGAATTCTACCTTTAAATTCGGAAGAGAATTCTGCCCTATGAGAAGCTGAACGAAATGAGTGCCTTCATTTATCCCCACCTGGCTTTCAATGGGCTCTTTAAAAATTGTATTGGTTCATACTCAGAACCAGTAGAGAGACATGGGAGGAAAGAAAAAAAGAAAACACATTCCTCATGGGCTTCCTATTCCTCTGGGTTTTCTGGTTTTTTTTTTTTTTTTTTTTTAAGAACATGCTATACAGTTCTGCCTCTGGATGTACTCTCTTTGTTCAGGATTATTGCCTTTGCCACCTGCCTTGAAATGGCCCTTCAAGGGTTTTGATAAATCAGTTGCAAAGGTGTCTGATTTCATTGTAACATCTATAAGTGCCTTTTCTGAAAGGCTCTTTTTATGCCACCTAGAGAAATTCACTTCAGTGAGTCTTAGGAGAACCCTAAAATCAGCTATAATATATCAGAAAGGGAGAGGGAATTATTTTTCTCTCCTATCTATACTTTGAAAAGACACTGAGGGCATTTCAGAGGAAGGAAAGCAAGTAATGAAAGGAAAATGATCATTTTGAGAGAGACTTCTGCAAATGTCTTCCCTTTTTCTTTTTTTTTCTTTCTTTTCTTTTGAGACTATGATGACAAGAAGTTCAAGTGTGACCTTGGGGACCTAGTCCATTCTTCATCAGTCATGCACCCCTGCTGAGGTGCTTCCCTTTTCACCTTAGCCAGGTGAGTGAGGAGATGCTGCAGGGACTTAACGGGCACTGATCCCCTGATCCCATCAACTGATGCTGGCATTTCTTCTTGTGTGGGCTTCCCTCTAGAAGCACAGAACAGATGCCCCTGGCAAGGCTGGAAGGAATGAGGGGCACCATCTTCTTCTCCAGGGTTCTCGGCACATAACGGTATGTATATGCCCACCAGATCATTCAGATCAACTTACAGATCGCTGATGTATAATAGAGATCCACAGGGCTTTAAAAAAGTGACTGGATTATACCAAATTATCTAGACATTCCAAAATCAACCAATCCTGGCTGGTCTATGATTTTCCAATTGATGAGTCCATGAGGGTAAGACTATCCAAATAGGTGGGGATGGAATTTTGCCGTGAAGGAACTAGAGTTCAGCTGTACTAAAAAGATAGTAATTTGGGGCCAGGGAATTAGGCAATCCTTGGGACTGGAAGATGGAGAGATTTTCTTCTTTCTCAGGCCAGGCTTCTGAGGTAGGAGACAGTTTGGTCCTGTAGGTACATCACAGCCTTCTTGCTCTTAGTAAAACTAGACAGCACCTCAGCACTAAGCTTGGGGGCCACTTCAAAGAGAAAAATCACCAAGAAAAAAAAAAAAAGACCAAAATGCAAAACACATGTCACGAAATAGATCACAAAAAAAGGCACTTGTTTATAAGAAAGAGCGTCATCACGTTTGACCTCAGTTGGGGACGGATGTGTCAGGTGGCTCAAACGTTTTGCCACTCTCTACGTGTCCATAAGCTACCATGAAAGTGCCATGACTGTTGAGTTGGGGGTTACAAATAAATTTTACTGAGTAGACAGACTTTCAAATATGCAATCTACGAATAATACAGATCAGCTCTACCTCATCCTGGATTTCAAAGCCTCCAATAACAAGGTCACTTCTTCTCTCTCCAGTATTATAGCCCATTATGTCCCTATACTTCACTCCTGCTAAAGTACTTAATGTTTCTGATTTCACTTCCCATTTTCTTCCTTCCATATCTCTGCCTGTTAGTTGTATCAATTAAGAATCCTTTGGATGTAAGCAATATAAACTGATTTGGACTGACTTCAGAAAAATAAAGGGGGAGTATAGGGTATTGTCTGGAAGGGTGGCTCACAGATTCAAAGAACTTGACAATCAAGAACTGGAAAGGCTGTGTACCAAGGCAGCTCAAAGATCCAAGCAGAGGGAGGCCATGAACCTTCTAAAAGGCTATCTTTAAGATAACTGCACCCCACTTTATCCCCATAATGCTATCTTATGTCTCCAATTTTCTAACTCTTAGGAGAGACAATCTGGCCTAGCTTGAATAAGATGTCCCTAACCCACAAGATGTCTTAACCCAGTGGCCAAAGTAAGGTAGAATAATAATTGGCCTCACCTGACTCATTTGCCCACCACCTGAATCAGTGTGGCAGAGTCTGTTACCAATGTAAGACTGATATTGGTGCTGCCCAGATAAAGGCAATAACAGCCACATTTATTTTTCTTCCCCACCTCCATAGACTGTAGCTCTATTCACCCTTTAATCCTCATCTAAACATCACCCCTGCTATAGGGCCTTTACCGATTCACCCAGCTTAATGTGGTTTTCCTTTTTTTCCTTCTTTGAACCCAAATAGAATTTGGTATTCATCTTCTGGCTTTCACATTCAGCCCTCTTTTATGGCTACATGTGAGCCTATCTTATCATTCATTTACTTATTGTTCAGTAAATAATTCAGGCATTAAGTACTTACTGTGTAGAGGGATTATGCTAAGTGTACTCTAGGCTCACAGTGGGCAGGGACCATAGCTCGTTCATGTTTCAAGCACCTGTAAAGATTAATAATGGGGCCCGATAGATTCCACAGGGAAATCACCCACACCCAGGGAGGCTGAGTTCATCCAGGAATGAGTCCTCTCATGAGGGCCATCTAGCTTGGTGTAGTTGATTTTGTGGCTAACATTATAATTAATGCTCTGAATAAATGTATTGATGTTATGTTAATTTACCTAGAAAAAGCCTGCTAGCAGGATTAGATACAATACATTACATAGCAAAATAAAAATACACACACACATATGTATACATACATTATTTTTAATGACACCAAAGGAAAAATTCTCACAGACCTTCATAAAACATAAAAGATCACAAAAGAGGTCATAGGATTCCATTCTCCACTTGTGTTAAGATCCATTCATGAATTAATCAAATAGCTAATCTGTTTGTCAGGAACTGACAGCAATGAAGTAAAGGCAGAAACTGGTTATACACACACATATATATCAGACTATAATCTGAAAAAATAATGAAACAATTTTAATAGTAAATAATTCTAATGAAAAGAGGAAACAGATGTAACCTAGCCCTTGAGTTAAAGAAACCACAAAGACAACCAAATTAGCACACAGTGGATAAGAACGTACAAAAAGGCGAAACTATAGATATACTAAGTAGGTTTGACTTAAATAATTGTAGTAGGAGTTGTAAAATAGAGCAAACATCCCCAGGAAATGCTCTCCCCCAAGAGAATGTCACACTCTCCTTTACATCTGCCCACACTCTGCATTTCTTCATGGGCCAGAGGATCACAATTTGGACTCACCACGAAGAATATGTTCAAGTTCTTGAGAATAATCAAAGCTCTTTTCCAAGAAAAGATATAATCTTTGTTTGGCAAGTCTGTGCCAGACAATAAGTTGGTCTCTGGACAAGACAACAATTACACATCTTAACCTCCTACCTCAGCGGGCCAACTCAGCCTCTTTCATGACTGGCCATTCAGAGCACATTTTGGCTAATAATCTTGAGTGTCTGCATTCTCTGAGATGTGTACTTTCCCAAATTGACTAGCAAGTCAATACCCACCAAAAGCTTGCTTGAAGCAGCTGTAATTTGCTAGAAAGGGTCTAATGGACATAAGAAATGTCTTCTTTCTTCTAGGTCCTTTAAGTGAATTCCCTGTCATAAAGCAAAGTACACGGACCACAATACCTTAGCTTCCTACAAAAATGCCTTTGTGGATTTATGCAACTCTTAACTTTTACAGACAGCTGGCCCAAGAAACATTTTTAAAACTTCATTTCTGTCTTTCCTTCAAAATTTTCATCGAATGCATTGTCCATTAGATAACCAATGTCCCTTATACAAATATCTACGGGATAAATTCTTCTTCCAGTGGAGTGCAAAGAAAAAGTTTGTCTCTGTAGAGTGACTCTGATATTTTCTTGTTATCAGATAATAAGCATCATGTAACCCACCATTTCCTTTCTTTCCTCAGTTTCCAGAAAATTCAGGGGCAGAATTCAGTCCTTGAGTTTATCTACTGTAAAGTCATTTCCTTCTGAGGGATAAAGAGATTTGTGTCCTCTTTTCCCCTCCCTTTATTCCTTAATTTTGTGCAGTACTTAATTTTTGAAGTCATTTCAAATGCCTTTGTAATAGGTGGGGGATAAACTTTAAAGCAACACACATCTCATTTCTGATCCTTCTTACATTAATTCAAACTCTTGTAAAGATCCAAAGTCGGGGTAATAGCTCCTTGAGTGCTTATTCACTACTCAGCATTGGGAAAAGGGGAAAAAGTAAACTGTGTTTTACTTTCTTGGAGATGCAGCCAGTAAGACCATTTGTCTGAGCATCAATAATAATTAGATCTTAATTGTAAGGATATGTTCCAAGAAACATTCTGCTCCCAAAGGAGTAGGTTTGGGTAATTTGAGCCTCAGATGCATTTCGTCATTTGCCACAAAAGTCATGCTTAAGTGGATACTAACATGAGGTAAAGGTACACATCCTGAACTTGCGTCAAACCTTTGAAGGCTCTCCTTGTTAATTAAAACCAGACCTATAGAACAGGAACATTATGTGCTTCCTGTTTCGTTATATTGTCATTGCATGTAATTATGTGTGTAATCTATAATTATATGATAATAATTGTGTGAGTAAGGCTAGTCAGTAACTCTGATACAATTTCAGACCCTTTGCTAGCCTCTCTTGGTACTTAGAATAAAGTCTGAACTCCCTATCATGGCCAATAAGCCTGGCATGATCTAGCACCTACCCAGCTCTCCAATCTCATTTCTTTCCACTAACTCTGACCCACTCTGCTTATTCATACTGCAGTCCCTTTCTGCTCCTTTAACTTCATAATCTCTTTCCCATCGCAGGTCCTTATGTGTTTGCTGTTCCCTTGCCTTTCCCCTTCTCTCATATCTGTCTCTTCCAATCTCAGCTAAACCAACATTGCTGCTTCTGAGAAGATGCCTGACCATCATCTATGACCACAATGTCTTATTTCCTTCCCAGCTCTCATTGTATCTGGTATTTATCATCTCTCACCTCCAGTAGACAGTAAGCTCCATGAAGGTAGTGCCTTATACACACTTACATCCTTGCACCAAGCTCAGACCTTGTTCCTCTCCTTTGATTATTTTGTGGATTGATACAGTTTGATCTCCCCAACTCTCAAAGATAGAACAATCCACAAATCAGAAATTATTGCATATTAGAACTGGAACATCCCTTAGAGGTGATCAAGTCCCTTATTTCACAGAGAGAGAAACTGAGGCCTCGAGGGGCGAATTCACAATGGTGAAACTAGACCAGGGCTCTACTTATGTTTAAGTAACATTTATTTCCTCACTGTGTGTCCCCAGTGGTCTTCCAACAGGTGAAACCTGGCCCATTTAGGGTGATCCATTTGTCCTACTTGCCCAGGACTTTCCTGGTTTTAGCTCTGAAAGCCCCATATCTCAGGAAACCCTCAATCCTGGGCAAATTGCATGCCTGGCCACCCTAAACAGGCCGGGGTGTGTGTTGATACACCCTCTCTCCCCTCAGCATATGTGTTACTATAAGTAATAAAGAGCATGGGCCACACATGTTCAAATTGACTGAGATGGACATGTCCTCAGAAGCTATAACCAGCAACTGATCATTCACAGAAAATCAACATGCCCAGTGTTAGCAGACAAGCTTGCTTATCAGGAATCTAGTGTCCTTTCTCCTGGGACAAGTATGTCTTAGTCTGCTTAGGCTGCCATAACAAAATATCATAGACTGTGTGACTTAAACAACAGAAACTAATTTCCTTACAGTCTTGGAGGCTGGAAGTCCAAGATCAAGGTTCAGTGTGGGCAGGTTCTGGTGAGGACTCTATTCCTGGCTTGAAGATAGCTGCCTTCTCACTGAGTCTTCGTATGCCTTTCTTCAGTGCACCTGTGTGGAGAGATCCATCTCTCTCTTCTTCTTAAAGGCCACCAACCCTATCGGATTAGGACCCCACCCCCTTATGACTTAATTTAACCTTAATTACCTCCTTAAAGAGCCTATCTCCAAATACAGTTACAGGGGGTTAGGGCTTCGACATATAAACTGGGGGTGGGGGGGGGGTGGGGGGGAGGGTTGGGGGGGCGGATTTAGTCCATAGCAAACTCCTACTGTATTTTTAAGTGGTGATCACATCAAGAATGCAACCTATGAATGTATTTGGCCACGTTAGCTTGTGGCTTCAGGTTCCCCAGCACTGGGAATGGTCCTCCAACAACAGTGACAACTTGTTAGGTGTTGGGTTTTAAACACAGGCTGGCAGAAGCAGCAGAGTGGCACCCACCTCTTGCAGGCAAGAGAAGCCTTAGGAAGAGGGTTGGAAGGCAGAACAGAGAACTCTGTGGAGCCTGCCCCAGTTAGCTGCCCAGGGTAGCGTATTTTTGACAACAGCAGCAGTGGCAGCCCAGGGAACCCCTGATTCCCACATTCTAGATGCACTATTTACAACTTCAGTGGGTGCTGTCTGCTGTTGCTAGTGAAGGCTGGCCTGGTGACAGGTGGGTCTGTGACAACCTCAAACTTTTTCCTGTTCTCTGTATCTTTTCCCCTCGGCTTTGTTATTCATGAGGGAAATGAAGGCCATGAATTTAGGCTCAAGCCCTGGCAGAATGTTTCAGCCCCCTTTAAACATCTATCTGGCTGAGCAATGCTTTTGTGAAGTGCATCTCAAAGTTTCATGAGCGTGGAAATTACCTGGGGGTCTTGTTGAAATGCAGGTTCTGCTTCAGGGGGTCTGGACGTCTGCCTTTCTGATGAGCTCCCGGGTTTGCTGATGCTGCTGGTCTGAGACCCCACTTTGAGTAGCAAGGCTTCCAAAGATGTTAAAACATTGTCACAGAAACTCTCCTTAGTTTAGTTTCTGGAAATGGAAGTAGCCTAGTAATTACACATGTAGATCTCGTTTCACTAGAGCTGCAAGTGTTGCAGCTGTTCTCTCCTTTGCTTACACTTGAGATAACCTTTACCTGCAAACCCAACTTCTCTTCCCCAGATAGCCCTTGATCCTTGTCCCTTCACACCCTCCCTCCCCTGATTCTCCAGGGAAAAGCATATTCGTGGAGTTCAATTGTGACTCACAGGACTTGGGCAGGACTGCGGGAAAAAATGTGAAACAGTTAATCCCAAGCAGATCCCATATTGCTGCTCACACTCCAGGAGGACCCAAGGGCAATGCCAACTGCAGAATATCAATTTACTTAAAATTGTTTTGCCCAAAAGCAATCGCACAGCAGCTCACAGGACCCCAACTGGAATGGCATACCTGAACACTTCGGGCTTATCTGAACTTCATTTTCACTTCTTCAATAAAACAATACATTCATAATTATACCAACACAGAATTCTTATTTCCCAGTGAGTCAAGGACTTTCAGGAAATGCATCCAAATTAGACTGTTTTAATAATTTCTAAGCACAATGGTCTGGAGAAGGAAACATATCCAAAAAATAGCTTGCTGACCTCCTTCCATTTATGGCCTTGGATATTTTCTGAAAATCGCAGATTTAAAGAGGAGAAAGATCTTTAACCAAGACTTCAGCCAGCGACGTCTGAAAACTTGGAAAATGTTATCTTCCGTGTCCTCAATTCCTTCCCCCTACCAGACTCCTCTTCGGAATCCCTTCTTTTACAAATACCCAGTTTCCTCACTCTTTCTTCCCACTGCCTACAACTTGCTCTCAAGAAAACCATTTATATCTGCATATTAATGTGAACTATTGCTCTTTTCTTCTGCCAAGGGTATGTGTTTAAGCCTCACCTCTGATTATAGAAAACACCTGGTTGCTTAGGAAATAATTTCAGGGACTAGGTAGTTCATAGCATGCGACCTCTCGCCCCTGTCTTTGAAAGCAGCCATAAGAATTGATTCTTATTTGACATACTGTGCTGGTACCTTGGTTTGAGTGTTCTACAGCTGCCATAACAAAATACCACAGACCTGGGGGCTTAAACAACTGAAACATTTTCTTACAATTCTGGAGGCTCAAAGTCCAAGACCAAGGTGTGGGCAGGTTTTTTTTTTTTTTTTCCCTGAGGCATCCCTCCTTGGCTTGCAGATGGCTGCCTTCTTACTGTGTCTTCACATGGCCTTTTCTCTGTGTACAGGCATCCCAGGTACCTCTTCCTCTTCTTATAAAAGCACCAGACGTATTGATTAGGGTGCCACCTGTATGATCACTCATGGGGGGTTAGGGTCTCCATATATAAATTCTGGTAGACACAGCTCAGTCCATAATATGCCTCTATTTGTGCCCTCATCATTCATATGACTGGTTAGCGTTTCCTTTTGGAAAATACCAGAGTCTAATACCTGTCGTGGCCCATACTTTTGGACTTGTTGGTTGATGGATTCCTGGGTGAGTTGGCTGGTAGATTCTATCCCAGTAAAGTCATCAAAAGATAAATGCCAGCTTGTTTCTATTGCCTTGGCTCAAATCTCTTTTACTCTTTAGGATAGAGAGAAGGAACCCTAAAAACAGCAATGTGGGGTATTACTCCCCTTAGAGAGTCTGCTTGCCAGTTGCCTCTGTTTGTTAGGGAGCTGCTGAGGTGGCAGTCACAAAGCCAAAGAAGCTGGTAAAACCAAGATAATCGTGTAGGTCAGTGCCTGTTTGCCCTCAAATCCATTCTCTGCCCTTCATCTGCTCTGTTCTGTTTCCAGTTACCATATTTCACAGGATTCCTTGCTCTCTGGCTCCTAGGTAGGTCCAGTCAGTGGGATGCACTGGTGGAAGGCTGGATGGTGGGAGCTGGAGAGATGCCAAGGTATCCTCTCACTTCTCTCTCTCCACTTCCTGTCGGGTCTCTGGAAATAGCAGTATCTCTTCCAGAGCTCCAGCTTCACAGGGCAGCCTTGCTCTCAGAGGGCCCAACTTTTGAACTCAGTGACAACACCTCCTCCCTGTGCCTCCAGCCCGATGTAACAGAGTACCAGCTTCCCGCTGTTGCTAATTTCTGAGTTGCCTCACTGCCCCCTTTTTACTTTCTCAGCTCTCCCACTCTGATGTAACCAATTTCCCCAAACTCCTTGTGTTCAAAGTCCTAAAGTGGTTCCTTTTTCCTAGCTGATACAATAATCATTGTACCTACTTTAACACTGTAAGAATTAAATGAGAGAGAGAGAGAGCTCAGCATATAATAAGTGCTTAAAACATAGAAACTGCTAAAAGCAATTGCAGAGCCATTAATGAATTTTGTCATTTTAGAAGAGTAATTTTTAAAATAATGAATTTCATCCATAAAATATAATTCAGAAATGGAACCATTAAATATAATTCTATGTATAATTCACCAATAATTCAAACCACCTCTGAAACCCAGTTTCACAGTTCTGACTTTGGTCTTTTCCTAAAAGAGAAGGATGTATTTAAAAAAAGGAAAGAAAGAAAAAGAAAAAGGCCCTGGACTTGGAGTCCAAAGATGTGGCTTTCCATCAGCTTCCTGTGTGATCTTGAGTTTCTCATTTTCCTTAATGGGCCTCAGCCTTTACATCTGTAAACTGAGGTGGTTCAGTGTGACAATCTTTAAAGCCTCTGTAGCTCTAACTTCTTATGACTCTGTAATTGGTTTAAGTTACTATTCATCTTTGGGGAGAGTGGACGTGAAATAACATTCTTCTTTTAAAAATAAAATGGCAGTGACTCTGGGACTTCCCTAGTGGCGCACTGGGTAAGAATCCACCTGCCAGTGCAGGGTACATGTGTTTAAGCCCTGGTCTGGGAAGATCCCACATGCTGTGGAGAAACGAAGCCTGTGTGCCACAACTACTGAGCCTGCACTCTACGCCTACGAGCCACAACTACTGGAGCCCACGCGCCTAGAGCCTGTGCTCCACAAGAGAAGATACCACACTGAGGAGCCCACACACTTACGAAGGGTAGCCCCACTCGCCACAACTAGAGAAAGCCCGTATGCAGCAGCGAAGACCCAATGCAGCCAAAAATAATCAATTAAAAAAATATATATGATGGTGACTTTGAGGACTCACACGGCTAGCCTGGTAAGAAATCTGGTTTTTTACTTTGGGGTATACTCATCAGATATATCTAAGGATGACCCCCATTCTCTAGCAGTATTAGCTAAACTGGTCCATGCCTTAATCCAGACTAGCATAAGATGTGAATTGGCAGAGAGGTAAAGAATGGGCGAGTAGAGAAGAGGCATACCCAGTGAGTAAATGTGCAATGAGGTGGATAAGAAAACAGTATATCTCCTTCAGATGGGAGGAGCTCAGCTTGCTAGGCCCAATGGTGTCTGTGGGGAAGGGAAAGAACTATGTTTGAATAAGCAGTAAAGAATATTAATTCAGAGGTTTAAAGACAAGCAAACCTAGACTGAATTCTTGGCTCTGTCCTTTATCAGCAAAGGACCTTTGGGCTAGTAATTAACTTCGCTAAACCTCAGTCCCCTTATCTGTAACATCTGTCTAATGCAGTGGTACTTAACTGGGTGTGATAATGAAGCCCGTCCTCTCTGGCGACAATGTCCAAAAACATTTTTGATTGTCAGAACTGAGGGTAGAGGGAGGCCACTGCATCTCTGGGCTGCTGCTAACCATACTACAATGCACAAACCAGCCCTTCACAATGAAGAATTATCTAGCCCCAAAATGTCAATAGGATCAAGGTTAAGAAACCCTGGTCTAATGGTAGTATCTACTTTTTTTTTTTAAATTGCAGTATTGTTGACATACAATATTATAATATTGCAGGTGTACAACATACTGGTTTGACATTTATATGTATTATGAATCGATCACAATAAGCCTAGTAACCATCTGTCACCATACAAAGTTATTACAATATTACTGACTATATTCCCTGTGCTATACATTACATCCTCATAATTTATTTTATAGCTAGATTTTTGTTCCTCTTATTCTCCTTCACCTATTTTTCCCAACCCTGCCCTCCCCTCTGGCAACCACCAGTTTGTTTTCTGTATCTATGAGTCTGTTTCTGTTTTGTTTTTTAGATCCCACACATAAGTGAAATCGTATGGTATTTGTCTTTCTCTGTCTGACTTATTTCAATTAGCATAATACCCTTTAGGTCCATCCATGTTGTCAAAAATGGCAAGATTTTCTTCTTTTATGGCTGAATAATATTCCATTTGTGTGTATATACACCACATCATCTTTATCCATTCACCTATCAATAGACACTTAGGTTGCTTCCATATCTTGGCTATTGTAAATAATGCTGCAATGAACATAGGGGTGCATGTATCTTTTCGAATTAGTGTTTCATATTCTTTGGATAAATACCCAGAGAGGGAATTGCTGGATTATGTGGTAGTTCTATTTTTATTTAAAAATAGAACCTCCATACAGTTTTCCATAGTGGTTGTATCAGTTTACACTCCCACCAACATTGTACAAGGGTTCCCTTTCCTCTGAATCCTTGCCAACACTTGTTATTTGTGATCTTTTTGGTGATGGCCATTCTGACAGGTGTGAGGTGATAACTCATTGTGGTTCTGAGTTGCATTTCTCTGATGATTAGTGATTTTGAGCATCTTTTTATGCTCTGTTGGCCATCTGTATGTCTTCCTTGTAAAAATTTTGTCTATTCAGGTCTTCTACCCATTTTTTTTAATTGAATTGTTTCTTTGATATTAAGTTGTGAGTCTTTCATATATATTTTAGATATTAACCCCTTATCAGATATATTATTTGCAAGTATCTTCTCCCATTCAGTAGATTGCCTTTTCAGTTTGTTAATGGTTTTCTTTACTATGTCAAAGCTTTTCCGTTTGATGTAGTCCACTTTGTTTACTTTTGTTCTTGTTCCCCTTGCCTTTGGAAACAGATCCAAAAAAATATATTGCTGAGACCAATGTCAAAGAGCAATAGTACCTACTACTTCATGTAGTAGGAGGATTAAATTAGATAATGGATGTAAGTATCAGTGCACTGTATGGCCAGAAAACAATTCATAAGATGGCAGTAGTAAGTCCTTACCTGACAATAATTTAAATGGGTTAAAATTTCCAATCAAAAGACATAGTGAATGGATGGATAAAAAAAAAACAACCAACTATATGCTGCCTACAAGAGACTCACTTCAGCTTTAAAAACACACAGAGGCTCAAAGTGAAGGAATGAAAAAGGTATTCCATGCAAATGGAAACCAAAAGAAAGCAGTGGTAGCTATATTTATATCAGACAAAGGAGACTTTAAGCCAAAAATGGTAACAAGAAACAAAGAAAGTCATTATGTCATGATAAAGGGGTCAGCCCATCAAGAAGATGTAACAATCATAAATATACACCTACCATTAGAGCACCTGAATATATTTAGCCAAACTAATACATCTGAGGAAAGAGATATACACGAAATAATAGCAGGGGACTTCAACACCCCATTTTCAACAATGGATAGATCATCCAGACAGAAAGTCAACGGGAAATGTTGGCCTTGAACCATATTTTAGACCTAATAGACATATATAGAACATTCCGTCCAACAGTACTGTAATATACATTCTTTTTAAGCACACAGAACATTCTCCAGGATAGATCACATGAAAGATAATCAAACAAGTCTTAGAAACTTTAAGATTGAAATCATACCAAGTATCAAAGGAGAATCAACAAATAAATGAAAATGAAAGCACAACATACCAAAATCTATAGAATGCTGCAAAACAGTTAAAAGGGAAGTTTATAGCAGTAAATGCCTAATTTAAGAAAAAAAGATCTCAAATAAACAATCTAACTTTACACCTTAAGGAACTAGAAAAGGAAGAACAAACTCAGCAAAAGTTAGTAGAAGGAAGGAAATAACAAAGATCAGAGCAGAAATAAATGCAAGAGACCAGAAAAAAAAAAAATAGAAAAGGCCAAGGAAACTAAGAGCTGATTTTTCAAAAAGATAAACAAAATTGAGAAATCTTTAGCTATACTAAGATATGAAGAGAGAAGACTCAAATCAAAATTGAAAGAGACATTACAACTGATACCATGGAAATACAAAGGATTGTAACAGACTATTACAAATGATTATACACCAACAAATTAAATAACCTAAAACAAAGACAAATTCCTAAAAAAATACAACTTACCAAGACTGAATAATTAAGAAACAGGAAATCTGAACACACTGGCAACAAGGAGATTGAATCAGTAAGCAAAAACCTCCCAACAAAGAAAGCCTGGGACCAGATGGTTTCACCAGTGAATTTTACCAAACATTTAAAGGAAAATTAATGCCAGTACTTATTAAACTCTTCCAAAAATTTGAAGAGGAGGGAACACTCCTAAACCCATTTTACAAGGCCAATGTTACGCTGATACCAAAACCAGACAAGGACATCACAAGAAAATAAAATTACACGTCAATATCCCTGATGAATATATATTCATATTTCATATGAAACTGACAAATTATTTTCCAAAGTAATGTGCTAGAGGTCCAGTTGCTTCCTATCCTCTCCAACACTTGGTGTTGTCAGTCCTTCTACATTTAACCATTCTTAAGTGTGTATAGTGAGTCTCTTTGTATTAGATGGAGAAAACCTTTTCCAGAGACCTCCTAGCAGACTTGCTGTATTGACCATGGCTGAGTCTCATGCCCATGCCTTAGCAAGTCATGGCAATTTTCAGTCTCCAGAGTGGGAGAGCAAAATAGAAGGGAAATGGAATGAGTGTTAGTTTGACAACCAATGATGTTTCCCTGGTGTGCCATGGTTCACTGGTTTAGTTCTACTTCAAGCTGCTGAATGCAGTGATAAGGACCTGATAACTAAGTTCCTTTGAAAGATAATGAGGAAAAGTCAGAGCAGACCCAAGTTTTGAGCTTGGGTCATTAGAGACAGGTGGCACTGGTGGGAAAGGTATGGAGCCAGGTTTGCAGAGCCTGACTTCTTTGACCCACTGCCTTTTCAATGTTTCCTAGGAATCTGAAGTACATTTCAGTCCTCCTGGGTCTTTCACGAACTTTGCAAGTCATCTGGAGGGGACAAAATAACCCCTACCTTGGAAAAGTTGGAGAAAGTGTGTGGATCAGAATTGGTTGCGATCACAGTGTTAATTCAAGAAGACATACAGCAAGAATCCATGTCCCTCCTCACCCTATCCCCTTTGAGTCCTGATGAACACTTAGGCCTCTTTTCTATGGAGAAAGACTCCTGAAAGCACTCATATTTGGATGAAAACCCCAGGAAAAGCCAGAGTGAGACTCTTTCACCAGTCTCCAGTGTGTTCCCCAAGTTTTAAGTCAAGGATTTACAGAGAAAGACTGCACATACCTTGCTACTATAATACATTTCAAGTCAATCATCTTCTCTCCTTTCAGGATGTTTCAAATGACAGTGACAATGTAATATAAAAAGGAATCATTACAGTTCATGTCACAACATTAAAAATACGAGCATAATAGGAAATGATCTCTATTAACCAGAGTTTGATCTACATTTTTATTTATGCAGATACAAAGAGTTATTTGGATTAGTAATTATGTTTTTGGCATTTCTTGGGGTTTCAAATTACTTACTGGAAACAGCCTGCTGAATCCTAATACTGGATTCTAAATTCCTTAATCATCTATAAGCCATTGCTCAACATGTATAATGGAAATGCTGTACCAGTAAGTAATGACTTGGAATGGAAGTAGATCTTTGGAATTCAGAGTGGATTTTTAGGATTTTGGTAACAGCTCCTTAGGAAAATTCTAGTGGACTTTCCCTGTAACTGAAATGGACTTGGAAGTTTTAGTTTACTTTTTTTTCTTCTTTCTTTCTCACTCCTGTTATTATGAAACTGTTTATTTCTGGGGAAAATCTAGCATTTTTTCCAAGTCTTGCCAAGGATATGTTTGCTTTATTTAACTTACCACAGTATGCCTCAGTTCAGTTTTCAAGTTTCATTATGTATAATACCATGTATAGCTCTGTGTGCACGCATATGTGTGCAGAGAAAGAGACAGTTTCAAAATTGCCTCAGGGAGATACTTAATGCCCAGCCAGAAATGAGGTATGAGAGCCAATTTCTTAGCAGGGAAGTGGATAATTATGAGCATACCTACAGCACTTTGGGGTTCCCTTCTCTCAAATGCTCTGCAAACATATTTTTCTCAGAGCTCGGGGGAGATTTTTGTCACTCCCCACTCAGCATGCCCTGTACTAACAGGCCAACTCTGAGATAAGGAAAAGAATCATTCCTCAAGCCATCCTCTCCCTACCTTCCGCTTATGAAAATGGCAGCTTGGGCTCACTTTAAAAATCTCCTCTGAGAGGCGTGTGTGTGATATCATCCTCTGCACAAAACCAGAGGGAAAGATGCAATGCTACTCTTTTCCTCCCATTACAACGTTCCTGGGTGGGAGAAGGAGGCTTCTTAATCATTAGAGGGTCAGCTCTACACTAAACACTAATACCACTGTATTTCAATTTTTGTCCCTTCTTTCTGTTCCTTTTCCTATGTTCTGATCACACACACCACTCTCCCGTCTTTCCTCCATCACTAGTGGCCGGGAGGGGGTCTGGATTAACACAGCGGGGTAGGAGTCTATTCAGGTACCCGTTCCTGTCATAAGCCTGACTGGCTGACTCAAAGCAATGATACTCCTCCTTGTCCCCACATAGCACACCTGATAGATGGCATTCACATATTAGACACACCCTGCTGGGGGTAGGAAGGGTTATAAATAATTCCCAGCCCACCAGGTAGCTGTAACTCCTCCCTTTTCTCTCACAAGCATAAAAGAAAATCTAAATGCAAGCGAATAAGAGAAAATTATTGCAGGGATAATGTTGAATCTGCAAATTACTTTCTTTTGTAAATTAAAGCAAGCTGTTTCATTTATGCAATTAACAACAAATTATAATACTTCTGTCCCACCGTACCACTGCACATACCCTCATGCTGACCATCTCCATCTGACCTTCCAGATCCTCTCTCCACCCTTCCCCATCCTGATTTGTACCCTGGGAGGGGACACTTTTGGACTATTCCACGCGTGTAACTTTGTCCTCTGACCAATGGAGACAACATCAAGATATTGGAAGGCAGGAGGAAAGAGAGGTTGGTGTATTTGTTGTCCTCCTTTCTCTGCTGCCTGAGCTCCTCTTCCCAAGGCCACCCAACTTCAGGTAGGCAGCCCTCTTCCATATCTGCATCCTGAGATGCAGCTATAGTTCTCTCAGGGATCCAGGAATGGTTTCCTCCCCACTTATCCTGGGGGAGCAAAGGGAGGAGGTGGAAGGAGACCTCCCTGTTAGTAACCCTGGGGCACTTAGCCAGCCCTTATTGGTTCCTCCTAACTTTGCTCACACCTTTGTAATGATTTCCAGCTGGGTGTGCTACCACACCATCTCTCTCCTGTCAGGATCCCTACTAATCTTTTGGTTGAGAACTCATTAAATAGGTTTATTACTACCCTTAACAGTTCTGATGCTTTGTAGGACACTCTTGTTGTTTATAGCATAAAGACTGAAAACCCTTGATGGCCAAAAGGAATAGCTCTCAAATGGAGGACTTGTCAGCTTTTAGCAACTAAAGGTGAGCTATTCGGGTACAAGGTATACATTCTTCACTAATACTGCCAACATAGCACATGTCTTCATAACTCTTAGGACATTCCAGGAAACACACACAAATGCATAATGATTATAATTTTCACATTCTAAAAATATAACTATCACTATTTGCCAGACTTTGGACAGTGATTTTGTTCTTGTCCTGACTTTGTGTCTTGTGTAAACTAATATCATAACCCAATACTTAAAAGCATGATACTGACTTTAAAGTCAGATGGACTTATTTGGAGGCTTAGATCTGCCACTAGCTACTGTATATGTTTACACTAGTATATAACTTATCCATACCTTAGTTTCTTGAAAGGAATATGGTGATAGCAATATTCTTATAGGATAGTTGTAAAAATTAAATAGGATATTTGTCCCGCTTTTTAAGCACAGTGCCTGTTGCACAGTTGATGCTAAGTAAATATTAGCTAAAACAAAGAACAGACTGTTGATTCCATTAAGCTCCTTGAAGGTAAAGCCTGTCTTCACATCTTTGTGTTTTCCTCAATATAAATCCAATATACATTGAGATGAATGAATGAGTGACGGATGGATGGATGATGGATGAGTGGATGAGACTGGCCTCAAATAATAATTTCTTCAGGCTACTTAGACATTATTTGGTCGAGATCACATTTTTAAGATTTCCAATCAGTCCTTTGGTTTTCCAGATGTGAGGGGTTTTTTCTGCTTAATCCATTCAAATCATGTATGTGCATTCCTGTGTTTACAGGTTATTTTTTCATTTTTCTTTCAGTGAAGAATTTAAATTCCCTCCTCTATGTTATGAAATCCTCATTTCAGTTCCTTGGGAGCTTGACCCAGGTATTTGTGCCCCTTGAAGATTATTTTTGTGTTCCTTTAAGAACAAAGCTGCAGTTTCTGCCAAAGCTAACAGTAGGGGATGGAGGAGATCATTAGTTGACTAAATATTTCCACAACAAACGTTGGGAAAGTTAACCCTGAGGGTATTGGTATTTCTAACCATTCTCTATGGATCAACAAATTAGGCCAAGTTCATCTATCAGTTATGAAACAGTCCAGAAAGAATTTGGACTTTTATTTTTGCCAAGCACCAAAATAAACAGAAAAGTATCAAAAATACCACACAAAATCCCAGATTATTTATTCCTACGTCTATTACTGTTTTCCCTCTTAACCAGTTAGAAATTACTCAATCCAATTAAATACATTTTTTGTTACCTACCATGGATAAGCACTCTGTATGTCTGTTAAAATAATTCTTTTGCAACAAAATTTGGTTTAATTAAAACAATGCCTATGATTCATTTGTATTATTTGACATAAATTTCTTTCCTTTCTTGGAATGATCCCATCTGTGGTTGGATGCACTAGTCACAATGGCTTCAGTTTTTCCAAAGTTGGGAGAGTGGACAGTACATGGATTTGGAGTCACTTTTAATCCTAGCTGCACAGTTACCAGGTCTATGCTTGAGCACATTGTTTTGTCTGTGCGAGTCTCTTTCCCCCACTGAGAAATGGGTGTAATAGTACCTTCCTCACTACGAGGAGATGAAGAATGGGTGCAATAGCATGAGTTTCCCAAGATATGTCAGTTTTCCTGATCACTTTGTACTCTTACGCATCTTGCGTGGCATCTAGAACAGGCTGGAATAAAAGCAAGCACTACATAGTTTGTTTTTTGCTTTACTTACTTAATGACCACAAGAGTAGAAATTTGACCCGATTCATTTTCTGAATCTTCCTGTCCTATGAAAGAAATAACTTGGGCTTTGATGTGAAATTACTAAAACTTATCTTTTGATGGCATGAAGAAAAGTGCTTGCTGGGATCTTATATGCATATTTATCTTGGATTAGTGGATTAATAAAAATAGAGTACTAGCCAACATAACCCTTTAATGCCAAGCTTTTAAATATATAAAGTTCTAAGGCTTTTTGTGTTTTCCTTCCCGTTAGAAACTCTGACAGCCCCTCTTGGGAGAATCTGCTTTAAGCAAGGATGGCTATATGCACCAGAGCCCAGACACTGAGAAGTATGCCACTCAGGATACTCTGGTGCCAACTCTGGAAACCAAGTCAGGCTAACTTAAATCACACAAGAATTTTCTAGAAAACTATTAGCTCAAAACATTGAGAGACTGGAGAGCTGAGCTCAGAAAACAAGGGAGGTTGGGTGCCATTAAGATCCTGTGACAGGAACAGTCTTTCTGGACTGTAGCCGCCAGCCTGAATGCTGCTATCTAGGCTCTAGACTCCAGCACAGCTACCATGATTAATCTTGGACCTCACCTGTGAATGTGTCACATTCTTCATAGTCAGAGTCCTGGGCAGAAGCATCTGATTGGCCAGTTTGAGTCACATGACCATGTGCTACTCATGGAGCTAGAAGAGGGACCACGATCTGTAATGGAGATAGAGGGAGGAGGGACACTGATGTCAAGCTACCATGATTCTTAAAAACAGGTCAAATGGTACAATGCGTGGCAGCCAAAAATAACAAGTATCTACTACAGGAAATTGACCTTATCTTTCCCCTGCTTTGTTGGTTCTGTTTACTACAGTGGCTGGTCCTGGCTGTTTGGGGGCATGGTCCTCTCAAGAACAGACATACAGATATGTTCTTTGCAAAGGCTAAGAATGGACATAAACTTTTGATGGACATAAGCTTTGTAGAATGATCTGGCTATTCATCCTGTTTTTATCTGAGTCTGACCTCTGAATTCTTGTCATGCTCAGAGCAGAGTTCTCTGGAACCCAGCAAGATTACCAGTGAGCACATCCCCAGAAGTGAGAAATCCATGATGGAGATATTGCCTATTGACTTGCTGCAAAATGAAAAATGGGATATGAGCTGCTGAAGTACTTGCAGACATCATGTTAGAAGCTTCTTGTTTGATTCTAGGTGCCAAATAATGTTTGTTTCCTTCATTCAGGCCACAGAGGATCACTTTTGCCAAAGGAGGAGAAGCAGCTAATAGGCAAAATAGTAGCCAAGTGAAAAGTACTTTGCAGAATAGTGGATAAAAGCACTCCTTATACTGGGAGTCAGTCAAGCCTGGTTTGGAACCCCACCCCTCAAACACTTTCTAGGACTACACTCTTGGGCTGGTGACTTTAAACTCCCTGATCCTTAATTTCTTCATTTATAAACTAGGGATACAGGGGATCAGATCAAGGTGGCGGAGGAGTAGGACATGGAGCTCACCTTCTCCAACAACATCAAAAATACATCTACACGTGAAACATCTACTGAATGCTGGCAGAAGACCTCAGACTTCCAAAGGGGCAAGAAAATCCCCATGCAGCTGGATAGGACAAAAGAGAAACGGAAGAGAAAGGAATCAGGATGGGACCTGTGCTTCTGGGAGGGAGCTGTGAAAGAGGAAAGGTTTCCACACCCTGGGAAGTCCCTTCATAGGCCGGGAGGTCAGCCAGGACAGAGGGGGAGCCTTGGAGGAGAGCCCAGCAACTGGTTTGCCGACAGCAAAGCAGAGAGAGACCTGCACAGGTGGTCAGTGCTGCCCAGCACTCCCCAGCCTGAGATGCTCCTCCGCTGGGGCAGGCGGGGGCCGGGTGCTGAGGATGGGACTTCGGAGGTCAGTCCAGGGGAGAGGACTGGAGTTGGCTGCATGGAGACAGCCTGCGGGGGCTAGGGTGTGGTGAGCCACAGCTGACGGAGTGCGTGAAGACACCTGGGCCCGTCAGAGAGGGAAGGTGCCACTGATGGGGGTCGTGCAAGGCCCTCCATAGGAGCTTCTATGTGCATGCTCTCAGGCGGCAGGGCACTGCCTACACAAGCCCTGGTGGTGGATGCAAACTGCCACTGCCATCTCAGATTCCAGAGGTGGGCGTGGGCCACAGTGGCCGCCAAAGGTCCCACGACCGAGCACCAACCCCTGCCCCCCCAGGAGTACGTGCAGGCCACACACCTGCACAGCCCCTGTCAAGCAAATGACAGCCAGTGCATGCTGAGGAAAGAGATGGCAACCATTCAAACCAAAAACAGCCCTCATGCCAATATTAAACCCAAACAAGTTATGCAGGGATGCTCCCACATATAAATAGCCCTCCAAGACTACAGTAGATAATTGTTTCTCCTAAACTCACAGAGTAAGAGGAATATAAGCAAAATGAAGAAACAGAGGAACTACTCCCAGTTAAAAGACCAAGAGAATTCCCCTGAAGGAACAAACAGTGAAACAGACCTCTTCAGTCTAATAGACACTGAGCTCAAAGAGGAGGTAATGAAAATACTGAAGGACTTGAGAAAATCTATGGACAGAAATTCAGATTACTGTAAAAAGGAAACAGAAACTATAAGGAAGAGGTAAGGAAAATTAGGAGATTAATTTGCTGAGACAAAAGCTGAGCTAAAAGCAATGAATAGCAGAATGAATAATTCAGAAGAAAGAATAAGCACTCTGGAAGATAGAATGATGGAAATTACCCAATCAAGACAGCAGCCAGAAAACCAAATAAAAAAAGAAAAGAAAGCAATATAAGAGACCTAGGGGATAATATAAAATGTGCCAAACTACACATAATAGGGATTACAGAAGGAGAATAAAGAGATAAGGGGATTGAAAATATATTTGAAGAAATTATGGCTGAAAACTTCCCAAACCTAAAGAAGGAAACAGATTATCCAGATAAAGGAAGCACAGAGGGTCCCAAACAAGATGAATCCAAACAGACCTACACTGAGACATATAATAAAAATGGCAAAGTTAAAGAGAGGATTCTAAGGGCAGCAAGAGAAAAACAGAATTAATTTCAAGGGAACCCCCCATAAGGCTATTAGCTGATTTCTCAATAGGAATGCTACAGGCCAGAGGGAGTGACAAAATATATTCAGAGTCTTGAAAGGGAAAAATCTGCAACCTAGAATATTCTACCCAGCAAGATTTTCATTTAGAATAGTAGGAGAAATAAAGAATTTCTCAGACAAGCAAAAACTAAAAGAATACAGCAATACTAAACCTACCCTAAAAGAAATATTGAAAGGTCTTCTCTAAATAGAAAAGAAGGAAGAGGATATAGGAAAGAAGAAATCACAATTGGAAAGTAAATCACTTAAATTAGCCAACAAATTTGACAACCTAAAGGAAATTGACAACTTTCTAGAAACATGCAGCCTACCAAAATTGAATCAAGAAACAGACTATTTGAACAGACTGATCACCAGAAGTGAAACAGAATCTGTAAATACAAAAAACAAACAAACAAAAAAACAAAAAAAACTCCCTACAAACAAAAGTCTAGGATGATGGCCTCACAGGCAAATTCTACCAAACATACAAAGAAGAACTTATATGAATCCTTCCCAAACTTTTCCAAAAGATTGAAGAGGAGGGAACACTCCCAAAGACATTCTATAAAGCCACCAACACACTGGTACCAAAACCAAAGATACCATCAAAAAAGAAAATTATAGGCCAATATCTTTGATGATGAAATTCTCAACAAAATATTACCAAACCAAATACTACAACACATTGACAAAAGAGAAGTCAAAAACTACATGATCATCTCAATAGATGCAGAAAAAGCATTTGACAAAATTCAACATCAATTCATCATAAGAACTCTTATGAAAGTGGTTATAGAGGGAACATACCTCAACATAATGAAAGACATTTATGAGAAACCCACAGCCAATATAATACTCAATGGTGAAAAGCTGAAAGCCTTCCCACTAAAATCTGGAACAAGACAAGGATGTCCACTCTCACCACTTCTAGTCTACATAGTATTGGAAGTCCTAGCCACAGCAATCAGACAAAGAAAAGGTATCCAAATCGGAAGGGAAGAGGTAAAATTTTCATATATGACATGATAGAAAACACCTAGAATTCCACACAAAATCTACTAGATCTAATAAATGAATTCAGCAAAGTGGCAGGATACAAGATACAATACGATATTTGCAAATGACATGACCGACAAGGGCTTAATCTCCTACATATACAAACAGCTCATACAACTCAACAACAAAATGCAAAAACCCAATAAAGAAATGGACAGAAGACCTTAATAGACTTTCTCCAAAGAAGACATACAGATGGCCAGTAGGCATGTGAAAAGTTGCTCAACGTTACTAATTATTAGAGAAATGCAAATCAAAACTACAGTGAGGTACCACCTCACACTGGTCAAAAAGAGTCTACAAACAACAAATGCTGGAGAGGGTGTGGAGAAAAGGGAATCCTCCTACACTGCTGGTGGGAATGTAAGTTGAGCAGCCACTATGGAAAACAGTATAGATGTTCCTCAGAAAATTAAAAATAGAGTTGCCACGTGATCCAGCAATTCCCACTCCTGGGCATATAGCTGGAGAAAACTATAATTCAAAAAGATACATGCACTCCTATGTTGATAGCAGCACTATTCACAATAGCCAAGACATGGAAACAACCTAAATGTTCATCAACAGATGAATGGATAAAGAAGATATGGTACATATATACAGTGGAATACTACTAAGCCACAAAAAAGAATGAAATAACACCATTTGCAGCAACATGGATACTAGAGATTATCATACTAAGTGAAGTAAGTCAGAGAAAGATACCATATGATATCACTTATATGTGGAATCTAATATATGGCACAAATGAACCCATCTACAAAAGAGAAATAGACTCACAGACATAAAGATCAGACTTATGGTTGTCAAGGAGGAATGGGGGAAGGAAAGGGATGGACTGAGAGTTTGGCATTAGTAGATGCAAACTATAACATTTAGAATGGATAAAAAACAAGGTCCTACTGTACAGCACGGGGAACTATATCCAATCCCCTGGGATAAACCATAATGGTAAAGAATATATATATATATATATAAAGAATATATGTGTATAACTGAGTCGCTTTGCTGTACAGCAGAAATTAGCACAACATTGTAAGTCAACTATACATATATATATAAGAATATTAAAAAAAAACTATTGTACATCCTTGCAGATTTCTATTCAAGAATAAAAAGAAATGAACCTGCTCCAACATGGATGAACTTCAAGACCATTATTCTAAGTGAAAGAAGCCAGATGCAAAATTCCACTTATATGACATTTTTGAAGTGACAAAATTACAAAGGCAGAAATCAGATCAGAGGTTGCCAGGGGCTACAAATCAAAGGAGAGGATACAGAATTGACCACAAAGATGCACAGGGAAATATTTTGGGGTGATGGTAGTTACATAAGTGATTGTTTGTCAAAACTTACATAACTGTAAACCCGAAATTTTGAATTTTGCCTTTATAAATTTCACTTCCATAAATCTGACTTTAGGGGAAAAAATAAAATAAAAATAAAATAGGGATAACGTATCCCTGAAAGTGGATGGTTGTAAGGATTAGAAATAATCTATTTAAAGCATTCAGCCACACTCCTGCTCAACCAATGCTTGGTCCTCTCTGCTATTCCTCACTCACAGAAGAAAATAAAGTCAGCATAGTTACTCTACTGTAAAGCATGAAGTTACAAGAAGCAGTTTGAGTAAAGTCACGGTTAGATTTCAATGGTGAAATGAACATCAGTATCACGAAGAAAGGGTAGGGACTTCACTGGTGGTGAAGTGCTTAAGAATCTGCCTGCCAATGCAGGGGACATGGGTTCAATCCCTGGTCCAGGAAGATCCCACATGCTGCGGAACAACTAAGCTCATGTGCCACAACTACTGAAGCCCACACGCCTAGAACCTGTGCCCCGCAACAAGAGAAGCCACCACAATGAGAAGCCTGCACACAACAAAGAGTAGCCCCTGCTTGCTGCAACTAGAGAAAGCCTGTGCACAGCAACAAAGAAACAATGCAGCCAATAAATTAATTTAAAAAAAGAAGAAGAAAGGACATTGAACTCAACCAAAAGAGGAGTCAGGGCTGTGGTATCAGCATAACTTCTGTATCGATACTAAAGCCATTTGGCATTGGAGTTACCTGGAGAAGGAGAGACTAGGAGAGGAATCAAAGACAAGAAAAGTAACTTTTACAGTGGACATACCATGCTCTAAGCTGGATGCTTTACCCATATTATCATACTAACTATACAACCACCCCAGGAAGTAGGTCCAGTATTACCCGCATTGTGTGGATAGTGAAATTGAGACACAGAGAGGCAGTGAGTAGTTTTCTTCTGACCTTCGCTTTTCGGTTGAGGTGGCAGAAAATTACTTCATCCATCAGCTCCAGAGTTTATACCTCTTCCACTCAAGAAAACAACCAGCCCAGCATAGGAATCACTTAGTCTCATTTGAAATTTGGAGATTGGGTCAGGTGCCAACCCTGGTCCAGACAACACTGATGACGACAGGCAGGGAGAGAACTGAGTCCATCCGAATAAACATAAGGGCTCTGCTGTATCCACGTAGATGGCCGGGGTGGACGGGAACACTGCATCAGCAAGTCCAGGAAGGCCCCATTCACATTCTAATGCTGTTAAGAAAAATGAACCAAAAATTAGAGACAAAGCAACAGGATAACTGCATGTGCCGTCAGTGTCACCCTTCGGCATTGTTTACCTGGCTCGTCAAGTATTACTTAATCATCTGGGTTAGGAGTTGGCAAACTATGTATCTCAGCCATATGCGTTTGGAAATAGTTTTCTGGACCAGCCACATCCATTTGTTCATGTGTTATCTAAGGTTTTTGTGCTACAATGTCAGAGTTCAATAGAGATCATATGATCTAGAAAGCCAAAAATATTTGCTATCTAGCCCTTTAAAAAACTTGCTGCATCCCTGATCTGGGAGAATGTGTCTGTATTTGAATTTGCTGTTTACTAGTGTTTGATTAGAGCCCAGGTGCTATGAAGTTATATGTCCACTGGCTGTAAGGTAGAAAACATAACCAGAAGTCTACAGCTTTATAGCTCTGTCAGACAGTAACCAGTTTTAGAATCTGTTAACAAATTCATTTCAGTATCCCTTTGACTGACTACATAAATTCCTTTCCTCTGATTCTGCTTTGAAACAGATTTGCCATCCCAATGATCTCCTCATGAATTAAAAAATTGAATACATTTTTGATTCATGTTCATTCTATCTCGTATGAGTCACGTTTTTCACTTTCGGAACGTTACACTTTGACAACTGCAAGGGATGCCATTGAATACAACATGCATGGTGATAATTGTCAAGATAGGATGGTAGTACTGGATAGCCAACCCTATTGGTACCCACTACAATACTGTAGCTCATTTAATCCACACAAGAGTCCTATAAAGTATGTTAACTTACAAAATGGAGAAATTAAGGTAATAGCAAAAGCCACCTCATAGGGTGGTTTTGGTGGCAAAAAAGATAGTGCAAGTATTTAGCAAAAATACTTAGTGCCTAAGACTTTTTCATTAAATGCTAGCTATGATTATTAGTATTAATGGTATTATCCTATGTATTCATCGTTTCTTTGGTTGAAAGTAACAGATGCTTGGCTTCTACCAGCTTTAGCAAATAACAAAGAAGAAGAAAATAATTGGATTAAACATCTTGAGTGCACAGAATCAAAGGAAGGGCTAAGCCGCTGATCCCCAGGACTCTCTCCTCTCCACAAGGACTGAGACTCTGAGATGTGAAAGAGCCATGTCTAAAGACACAAGTGACTTGGTTTTGTAGGACTGTAAACCCTGATCAGGTAGGGAGTTGGCCTCATTTCTTCTACCCTGTAAAGTGAAGCAAAGACTATAATGTCCTCACCTCTGTGTCTCCATGTTGCTTAGTACGGTGCCTGCTACATGGTACATGTTCAATAAAAATTTATTGAGCTAAATTACCAGCAGGCTGATGGGGATATAAGTAGATATGACTGGCAAAAAAAAGTTGAGATCATCCACAGAAATAGTAATATATCTGATCTGGTAGTGCTGATGGAGGCCAGGTTAAGGCAGAGGGGGGCTTAAGTGGTAGCCTAAGCCTGCATTTCCTCTTCACAACTATACAATGAAATGAAGATAACCTTCCCAACACAGTCTGAGCATGCACAAGTCACTTTTGTGTTCTCTGCTTTGTCACTGGAATCTTCCTCTGCTTTTGGGAGGAGCTGGGAGATAAGACCTGTTCTCCTTAACCCCTCGGGGCACCAAGCTGGCCAGCTTTATTGCATTACTGGAGCCGTCTACCTCAATTGCACTGACAAGACATGCCAGGCCTGTGCACACATCCTGATCCTTCTAATCCCTTTAGTTCCATCACCTGGACATTTTATTTGAAATTGATTTTTAAATGTCTGAGTAATTGAGGTTTATGTGTAGTTGTCTCTCTGCCACAGAGGTAAGCTGAGGCTGCTTATATCCTCATTAAAGGCTGATTAAAGGCGATTGCATTACTGGAGGCCCCAATTGATGTCATTCCTCAAGGCTCCCACCAGAGAACAGCTTCCGTTCTTGGCAGATGTGAGCGTCTGGAGAGCAGAAATAGTACAGACTTGGGCTTTGCATCCCCTGTGTGTCTACAGCAGATGACCAGCTCTAACAGGAGGCTATCTTCCAGGCCTCCCATGGGTTCCACCTCTGGGACATGTATAAACCATCATATCCACTTTTTTCCCCAGAAAAATGGGACTCACTGAAGTCAATCTTATGACCAAAGTTTTGAGGTAGTTTTGAAGTCTAACGTCCTTTGGTGCTGGTCTTTTAACCTTAGGCAAGTTCTGGAACCTCTCTTTCTCTCTTGCCTTTTGTCTCCCCCCTCCCCCGGCCACCCCGCAGTGTCCCAGTGTGTGTGACCCTGGGCTTGTTCTTTACCAAACAAATCACCTTCAGATTTGGCACAGACCAGGGAACAAAAGAGACTAATAGGAAGGGGTGTGATCTTAAAAATATCCTCTGTCTTCCATGCTCTTGAGAGTAGCTTTGCCACCACCCATTCCAGGAGAAATAGAGTCTGGGAGTTGGAAGTGTTGGAGGAGACAAGCTTGACACTGAAGTCAGAAAGACCCAGGTTTGAATCTTGGCTCAACCCATTAAAAGTTGGATAGTCACAGGGCAAAATCCTGAATCTCTCTTGGTTCATTTTCTTCATCTGTGAAATGGGGATATCGAACCTACTTCATAGGGTGAGTGTGAAAACATAGTGAAATAAGACATATACAGGACTGGCCATTAAAAAAAAAAAAGAGTTGTAGAGGTTATCTAAAAAAAATAATAATACCCCACCACCTGGCCCTTACAGACTTTTTTTTTTAATAGTCTTGCGTTCTCTACGATGGATCATGACCTCTAAGTTCTATGAAAGGACATTAACAAAACTCTGAAGGAAAAAGGAAGGTTGAAAAGGCAGGACTCTGAGACCTCCAACCTTCCCTATACACTACTTGGAGCAGCTCATTTTTCATCTATTTATATATTGAGGTTCTTTGTAATTTTTATATTGAAAAACTTACACCACTTTGAAAACAACTGACTACTATTAGCAAATTCATAGAGTCCACACAAGGTAAAGTTAAAAGTCCCATTTCCCATCACACTGTAATGTCCTCTTGCCACACCAGACGGCAGAAGCTCCTTGGCATGCATGTGAGGAAATCTCACAACCTGTCTGGACTAGTGTATCACTAAAGCTTTTGCAACAGAGAAAGGAAGATGCACACAGATGCACATAATAAGGGTTAAGTCTCTAGGACTTCAAGTTCCTCTCTTCTTTTACACCAAACCCTGGAGCAGCAGAGCTCTCATTGTGTTTGGTCTTTTCAGAGTTGTCCCTTAACACATTGTTAGTCTCTATTCCAGCACTTTGCACAGAGCTAGGCATTTGGTAGGAATTCAACCTGTGTTGGTCAATAGAAGAGGCTCCATTCCAAGTAGATTGGACCTCTGTCCTCATGGCTTGGGCTGCTCTGCCCCAAAAGACCCAGGAAGTATATGTTCTGCACCAAATGTATGCCAAGAGAACTAAGTCAGTAGAAGCTGCCAGAGGCGGGATGTGGCAGGGAGGACCTCACAGAGGGGGTGAGATTGAAATGGACCATGCCAGAGAGTTAGGATCTGGAAGAGCAGAGAGAAGACAAACGATTCTTGGTAGGATGCAGAGTGAGAAGCAGAACTGAGCAGAAAAAGATGACCAAGCTATGAGTGAATAGGATTCACGAGAAATGGAAACATGTGTCTCCCTGGATGATGCTAGAAAATGCTGGGTCCCTGTCCTAACTTTTGATTAGAGAAGTCAGTTACCATTAAGCAGTGGAAATAGAGATCTTCTCCCCCAGTATTTAACCAGAACCTGTGCCCCTTCCCCAAATGAAAAGAGTTAATAAGTAGAGGCAAAAGGTTAGTGCAATAAATTTATTGGACCTTTGTGTGCAGACACGTTAAAGTGGGCTCATTTAAAGAGCAACTCTATTTATACATTTATTTATGCATTCAATATAAATGTATTCAGTGTTAAATTGTTCTGGGCTCCGGGGATACAGCAGTATATAAAACACCCTGAGTCCCTGTCCTTGTGGAGCTTATATTTACAAGGGAAAAAAGGACAATAAATAAATATTTGGTAGCAGTAAGAAATATGAGGTCGGGGGACTTTCCAAGTGGTCCAGTGGTAAAGAATCTGCCTTCCAATGCAGGGCACGCCAGTTCGATCCCTGGTGGGGGAACTAAGATCCGACATGCCGCTGGGCAACGAAGCCCGCGCACCGCAACTACTGAGCTCACGCTCCTCAACTAGAGAGCCCACGTGCTCTGGAACCCACGTGCCACAACCACAGAGTCCATGCGTCCTGGAACCTACGCGCCACAACTAGAGAGAAGCCATGCACCACAATGAAGATCCCGCCTGCAGCAACAAAGACCCGACGCAGCCATAAAAATAAGTTTAAAAACAAACAAAAAAACCCAGAATTCATTAAAAAAAAAGAAGAAAGAAATATGAGGTTGGCATGCTTATCCTTCCCTTGGAGAGAGGAGACTGAGGCATGGAGTGTTTATACAAAACACCCAGGGTCACCCACTGTCCACAGCACACCAGACACAGATGGCTTTCAATCCTGTGCTTTTAACCACATGGCTTCTCTTCTCATCCTCTTGACATCATTGGAAAATTTCTAGCCTTTTCCCTTGAAATACTTTCATCCTTTAAGCCAAAGGAACTAGCCAACATCCACCTAACACCTTTGAGAAACATGTCAGTCCCGTGCCTGCCCCAGGATGATTTTGACTCTATAGAGCTTACTTCTTTCCAGAGCCCTGAACACTACTTCATTTTCCCTCTCTAGATCAGACCACATTGTTTTTAACCCATCTCAGCTCCAGGTATTAATTTACAGATTTCTGCTTCCAGGCCACTGCAGTGTCACTGTGACTTAATGACCTGGTTTCACAGTTTTTCTGGTTCAGTCACTTATTTGAGCCTTTGCATGTTCTGCCCTTCCCCCACTTCTTAAAGGAACATGCTCATAGTCCAAAGCAGAAGTAAACACTTTAGAGTTGGAATCTATACAATTAGGGACAAAGGGTTCCCTCCTGTAGGCTCTGTCCTGGGAGTCAGCTTCCCAGTCCAGCATCTTTAATGAGGGTTCACTTTGAAACCAAGGCAAGGTTTCCTGTGAAAGTGAAAAGCCTCCAATCCCAGAACAGAACAAGTGGTATATAGTGTTTCTCAAAATGATTTCAAATTATTTATGTATTTATATATGCATCTCTTTCTTTCTCTCAATGTAAACAAATGTCACTGAAAGAAAACATCTTGGGGTCATCCAGGTGATAGGTCCAGTGGGAGTGTATGTGAACCTGTGTGTGCTAGGGGAGCACGGGGAGGTTTGCATTTCCCCTCAGTTGTAATTTTCCTTTGTTCATCGAAACATGGCATGCACATTAAAGTGGTCCTCTTCCAGAAGAGGAATCTTTCAAATAAACAAGAGAGAAAATCCTCCCTTCTCCTTAGTACTCTGTTTTAGGAGGGGAAAAAAAAAATCTTGCTATAAGACATGCAATGTATTTAGAGAAAAAACCATGTGTTAGACCTAATGTAGAACATTCAAAAATTACTGTCTCTGTCTACAAAGACTGGCCTCCTAGCAGACCTGCAAATTCTATAGAAAACATCGAGAAAGTGTTGGGTAAAGAAACTGAAAGCAAAAGAGAATGTCCACAGCATCTCCCAGCTACTGTACACTCTTGTCTTAGTATAACTGTACATGGTCCCAAAGAGGACACAGACCCATCAAGACCCATCCCCTCAAGCCCCACACAGGCACACCCTCAGAGCCACCAAACTGGCCAACTCTGTCCCCTTCAATGATTCTCAACTGCAGATGGAATAAAAGCTCAACTCTTCCTTCCAACCTTTAAAGCCTCCAAGGTTGAAATCCTACCTCCCTTCCTCCTTTCTGAACTTCTCCTTCCTGAAATGCACCCTGTCTGTACTGTAACTCAGGCTTCAACCACCCCAGGAAATCACTGTTTTGCAGATTTTCTGTATCTTTTCCTACCTCTGTACTCCTCCCATTATTCCCGCTCCTGAAATATCTTCTCTCTTCAACTGTCCCCCTTTTCCACTTATTAAGATCACATGCGTACACCATGATCCAACATTCACATGGCCCAGAACTTTAAATAAAATCTCTTATTCTCTGCTGTCTGACTCTACTGAGATGCCTTTGCAGCATTTAGCAAATTCTGCTCTATGACTCTATCTCCAGAGTGTGAACTCGCAAAGGACAGGCAAATTTCTTACACATCTTGGCATCTCCCATAGTATCTACCACATTTCTCACTACATGAAAACCTAAAAGAAATTGGCTTAACTGAATTCTGGAGGTCAAGGACAAGCTCAAAATGATACAGGACTTCCCTGGTGGCACAGTGGTTAAGAATCCGCCTGCCAATACAGGGGAGACAGGTTCGATCTCTGGTCCGGGAAGATCCCACATGCGGAGCAACTAAGCCCGTGCACCACAACTACTGAGCCTGTGCTCTAGAGCCCAAAAGCCACAACCACTGAGTCCACATGTCACAACTACTGAAGTTCACATGCCTAGAGCCCATGCTTTGCCACAAGAGAAGCCATTGCAATGGGAAGCCTGTGCACCGCAATGAAGAGTAGCCCATGCTAACTGTAACTAGAGAAAGCCCATGCAGCAACAAACACAGCCTAAATAAATAAATAATTTTTTTTAAAAGGATAGCTATATTTGTGACAGTAATATTATTGACCCAAATGTCCATCAGTGGAAGAATGGGTGAATAAACATCCCATAATCACTCAATGAAATATAATACAGCAAAATAAGTATAGTTGCAAGCAGTGATATGGATGACTCATAGGAATATATTAATAAAAAGCCCCAGAAGATTACAGTGTGACACACTTTATATAAACTTAAAAACAAATTAAGTACATGCTTTTATGCATGCATAAGGATTTAACAGAGCAATACAGAAAGGAAAGCAAAAGAAAGATGAACACAAAATTTGGATTGGAGTGGGCCCACCATGAACCAACGATGAGAGTGTGTCGTGAGCCACAGATTCTGATGAATCCAAAGCACCTGAGGTCTGTTTAGCAACAACAAAAGAAAGATAAACTCTTGGCTCTTAGCCACCCATGACCATTTGAAATAGAGATTTTCCTATCCACCTGTGGAACATCTTATTTTGTTCTCAGGAGAAAGAGGAAGAGCAAATGTGGTCTTTCTCAGATTTTCTTCCAGAATGATTTCCACTGACCGCCGCATGGCATACACGTAACATCCCTTCATCTACTTCAGATTCTTGCACATTGTTAAGGCACATGGGGGCACAAGATTCTCAATAAGAGCAAAGAAGTTAACTGAGTCATATATGACTATATTCATGCATTTTTCATTCCTTATGTATCAGACACAGAACTACACACTACAAGAGAAGGATCTTCAGAATCGGTACAAACCCCCTCCTTCTACAGCTTAGAGACTAATAGAGAAGACAGGGATGCAAATAGAAACACATGAATTGACTACATAATTACAGACTGAAGAGTTCAGTGAAGAAGAACTGGGGGCCAAGAGACACAACAAGAGCTTTGTCTTTTTTGTTGTTTGAAACAGTGCTTTTAATAAAGAATAAAGAGGAAGCCTGATGTTGCTGGATTGGTAGGAGGTTGAAACTTTAACTCAGGAATTTTGAAGACATCAGGGCTAAAGACATAGATTTGGGAGTTAACTATGTATAGACGATATTTAAAGCAATGGGCTAGAGATTAGGTAAACATAGAGGACAAAAGAAAAGAGACCCAGGATGAAGCTCTAAATACTGACCACTCCAGTATTTAGTGGTCAGTCATAGCAGAAAAAGGCAGAAAAGACACTGAGGAAGAGCTATGATTGAAATGGGAGGAAATATAGGAAAGTATGGGTCCCAGAAGCCAAGAGAAGAGAGGGCTTCAAGAAGTAGAGATGGTTAGCTGTCAAATGATGCTGAAACATCAGGTGAGGAAAGAGACGTGACTATTGGTTGTGTTAACATGAACCTCACAGAGTTGTCTTCATGGGATATGGAGGCGGGAAACCCAATGAGGGAATTCAAGAGAAAACAGCAGTTGAGGGAGTAAAGTTCTCTTAGGAATTACACTGCGTGGGGCATTTTACAGGACAACCAATCTATAACTTTAACAAGTCCATGGCATAGAAAAAAAAAATATATATATATATGTTCTAGATTGGACTTTAAGACTGAACTCTATTTAAAAGATAAAAATCAAACACAATGTAGGAACCTTGCTTGGATTGTTACTCAACTGAACCAACATAAGATATTTGGGGAATAATTGAGGAAATACAAATCTAAACTGGATGTTAGTTGATAGTAAGGAATTTTTGTTAAGTGTGTTAGGTATGATAATGTAATCATGGTTACGTAAGAAAATGCACTCAACAGATGCACTGAAATATTTACAAGTGAAATGTCGTAAGGTCTGATATTTGCTTTAAAGTGTTAAAACAAAAAATAATGAAGGAAATATGACCCAAAGTTAATAATTCTTAAGTCTGTATGGAAAGTACACAGGGGTTCATTTTATACTTCTACTTTTATGTATATTTGAAATGTTTCATAATACAAGTTACAAAACAGTTGTACTGTGAAGGAAAACAGAGAAGAAGGACAGGAGCCAGAGGAGAATGTAGGTCGAGTAAGTTTTTGGGTTTTTTTAATGACTTTTTTTTTAAGAGCAGTTTTTGGTTCACAATAAAATTGAGAAGAAGGTGAAGAGATTATACCCCTGCCTCTTCACGTGCACAGCCTCCCCCATTATCAACAGTCTCCACCAGACTGGTACATTTGTTACAACTGATAAACATACAGTGACACATCATAATCGCCCAAAGTCCATAGTTTACCTTAGGGTTCACTTTTTTTTTTTTTTTTTTTTTTTTTATTGGCTGCATTGGGTCTTTGTTGCTGCGCAAACGCTGTCTCTAGTTGCCACGAGCAGGGGCTACTCTCCATTGTGGTGCACAGGCTTCTCATTGTGGTGGTGGCTTCTCATTTTGGAGCATGGGCTTTAGGCACAAGGGCTTCAGTAGTTGTGGCTCACAGGCTCTAAAGTGTGGGCTCAGTAATTGAGGCGCATGGGTTTAGTGGCTCCACAGCATGTGGGATCTTCCTGGACCAGGGATCGAACCCGTGTCCCCTGCGTTGGCAGGCAGATTCCTAACCACCAGGGAAGTCCCAGGGTTCACTTTTGATGTTGTACGTTCTGTAGGTTTGGACAAGTATATAATGACATGTCTATCATTATATCATACAGAATATTTTCACTGCCCTAAAAGTTCCATGTGCTCTGCCCATTTGTCCTTCTCCCCGCACCGCCCCTGACCAACCTGTGGTAACCACTGATCTTCTTACTGCCTCCATAGTTTTGCTTTTCCAAAATGTCATATAGTTGGAATCATATATAGCCTTTTCAGGTTGGCTTCTTTCACTTAGTAATATGTATTTAAATCTCTCCATGTCTTTTCATGGTTTGATAAGCTTATTTCCTTTTAGTGCTAAAAATATTACATTGCATGGCTGTACCAGTTTATTTATCCATCACCTACTGAAGGACATGTTGGTTGCTTCCACTTTGTGTCAATTATGAATAAAGCTACTATAAACACCCAAGTGCAGGTTTTTTGTGTGGACATAAATTTTCAACCCCTTTAGGTAAATACCAACGAACACGATTGCTGGATCGTATGGTAAAAGTATGTTTAGTTTTTTAAGAAAACACAAACAATCTTCTACAGTGGCTGTACTACTTTGCATTTCCACCAGCGATGAGTGAGAGTTCGTGCTGATCCACACCCTCGTCAGCATCTGGTGGGGTCAGTGTTTGGATTTTATCGATTCTAATAGGTATGTAGTGATATCTCATTGTTGTTTCTTTTCTTTTTCTTTTTTTTTTCCTTTGCTTTTCTTGTCTTGTCTAATTGCATTAGCAAGGACTCCCAGAATGATTTAGGGGACAAGCTTGCCTTGTACCACATCTTAGTGGGAAATCTTCAAGTTTCTCACCATTATATATGATGTTAGCTGCAGGGTTTTTGTAGATAATCTTTATGAAGTTGATGAAGTTCATCTCTATTTCTAATTTACTGAAAGTCTTTTTAATATTTTAATTTTATTAGAGTATAGTTGATTTTTTTAATATTTTAATTTTATTGGAGTGTAGTTGATCTGAAAGTCTTTATCATGAATAAGTGTTAGATTTTGCCAAAGGCTTTTTCTGCATCTGTTGATATGATCATGTGATTCTTCGTCTTTAGCCTGTTGATATGTTTGGATACATTAACTAACTTTTCATAAGTTGAAACAGCCTTGTATACCTGGGATAAATTGCACTTGGTCACGGTGTATAATTCTTTTTACACAATGTTGAATGTGATTTGCTAATATTTTGTTGAGGATTTTTGCAACTATGTTCTTGAGAGCTATTGGTCTGTAGTTTTCTTTCTTGTAATGTCTTCTTCCAGTTTTGATATTAGGGTAATGTGGGCCTCCTAGAAGGAGTTAGGAAGTGTTCCCTGTCCTTCTATCTTTTGAAAGATATTGTAGGGAATTGGTGTAATTTCTTCCTTTAATATTTGGTAGAAATCACCAGGAAACCCATCTGGGACTTTGAGGGAAGTTTTTAAATTGTTCTTTAAAGAAGAAACACTAGGCCATTTCCATGATGACAGTGATCCAAGAGAGAGAAATTGATGCTACAGGAAAGACAGGGAACTATTATGGTCCCAAGAGCCTAAGGAGACCAGAGTAGATTAAATCAAGCTGGAGTGCCAAAGCTGGCCTCTGAATCTTGAGAACAGAAAAGAGAGAGTACAAGTACAGAGTTAAGTGAACCAGTGGATTTAGCAGTGGAAAAGAAGTACAGTTCCCTCGGGTTGATTCTGCTTTCTCAGTGATCCACGAAGAGAGGTCATCAGCTAAGGAATAGTCCACGGTGGCAATGGAAGGTGAGAGGAGAAAGGAGCGTGTATGAAATAAATAATTTGGAAACAAGAACGCAGTTAGATTGCCAAGCGGTGTTAAGGATTCACTAGAGATGTTGAGTCATGAACTGCAGTTGAACAGAGTCAGCACTCTTGGTGGCTTCCACCAGCAATCCACCTTGTTCAAGTGAAGTCATAAAGTAAGTTGGTAGTTGATTCTAACCAGCTTGGGGCTTTGCTACATATGTACATATATATTAGGAATAAGAGAATGAGGGAATTAAGATGTTTGGAAAGAACCAGTTACAAAGATGGACAATGGGATTTACACTATTTAAGGCAGAAAGTGAGGGCATGCAGGAAGGAGGTTATGAAGAGTGAGAAGTATTAGTTAGCTCCATGGATTGGAGAGCTTGATGTGGCCCCCACATTTATTGAGCAAATGTCATGTGCCTGGCACTGTTTCAAGCATTTTATATGAATTAATGTATTGAATCATTACAGTAACCTTGAGAGGTAGTTATTATTATTGTTAACCTCTTAAAGGTGAGTAAACTGAAGGAAAGAGAGGTTAAGGAACTTGTGTACACACCCACCGTGTTCAGTGCTGGAATTTGAAGCCTAACAGACCAGGTCCAAAGCCCACACTGCACCACTAATAACACAGCCTCATTTACAACTTTTGGTGTCAGTGTTATGAAGTAGGCAAGCTGGGAGGCTAAGAGGTGAGGTTGGAGAATGACATGCTTGAATTAGGGAGTTAAAGAGTTTAAACGTGAGAAAATGAGGCAGAATAAAAAGAAAGATCACTAGAGATTGGAAGGTTAAGAAACTAAAGAGCCCAGGTGTTAGGTGGAAGATCATCACAGATATTGGGGCCTTCAGGAAGGGTGACAAGAGGTAAGGGAACAGATTTCTTTACTGCAGAACTTCTGAAAGCCTCATATGCCAACTTATGTTATGACAGGCCAAAAAAGAGAAGTATATGTTGCATCTCTCCTATTTATTCACCACGATATCCTTTCTCTCAAAACACATACTAATATATTCATAGGAATCTGGTCCATGAAACAATGCAGAGAAACAAGCTCCAGGGCAAAGCCCAGATCATATCTCCACACACCTAACCCTTATCTCCCTGAAAATTAACCAAGAAACAGCTATGAAAATATTCATACCCCATTGAGGGGCAAGCAGGTGCCTTTGAAGAATTATTCATTACAAGACTCTGAAATTTTTCATCTTCCTTCATCTGAGCAGCCTCTCTGTCCACACTGAGCTTTAGTCCAAATGGTCAAATGAACTGCAGTTCTGATTGCCAGAAAAATCTCAGCTGCAAGCCATTCTTCCAAAGCAATCCTGGCCTGCTTTGCAGTCTTCAGAGTTGGAGATGAGGCAAATCATCTGCAAAATCAACATCTGACCTTCTTCGTTACCGAAGCCAACCTGAATACTTGCTTTTTGAGATTCACTCAGCATCAGCTATTTACAACTACAGAACTTTGCACTGCCCTGTAGTTGGAGACCTGAGTACAGTTCAAAAAATAAACAAAAAGCAATGCACTTCTTCCTCCCATTTCCTCTGTTAATGGAAACCTTTTAAACTGAACTTTTTATTGGTTATTTGTTACTGTCATTTGCCATTATTTGTTCCCAAGATGATGGATCTGTCACTAAATCCACTTCTCCCTAAGCCTTGGTGGGAAGTGAATTGACATGGAAGTGCAAACAGCCCAGCCGCTGACCACATGACAATTCCAGCCACCATGATTAATTTCAGTCATTTGGAAACAATAGGTGATGGTAAAGTCAGTGAACAAAGAGGATAATATTGACCTTATCAGGAATCAATAACTCCCTCAAGTCACTCCCAACCTGCCCGCCACCCCTTGTTACGTATCACTTCAACTAGAACACATTTTGCCTCCATAGTTTCTTGTGGTATCAAATTAGCTTAGAATGGCCATTTTTCATATTGCTGTGGGCTATATTATAATCACAGTATAATTCTATGTTATGAGTACATTTTTATCGGAATTTCTAAAACGTAATTATCTCTCTTTTCTGTTTCCACAAAAAAGGAGCCACAGAAAACATCTAATAAAAAATATTAAACTGCATTTCACAGCACTGGGTCAATATAAATGCTTATCAATAATTTCTAGCAAATAAACTGACACTGATTCTTTGCAATGTTTTGTTTTTCTAACAGCAAACCACTGTAAATCTATGTATCTACCTATCTGTCTATCATTTTGTTAACAATCATTCACAGTGTGTTGAGAAAACTACACTGAACACAGAATTCAGCTCAATAATCTCAGTGAATTCCGGTGTCAATATAGGATGGACATAGAAGTGTCAAAAAGCTTTGTGGAAAGAAAGTCCACTTATATTCCTCCATAGGGAACTTTCTAAATCAGCTTTCTAAAATCAACATTATCGAGATGCAATTTACAAACAATAAAAAGCCTATATTTGAAAGACACAATTCAGTGAGCTTTGACAAGTATATAAATCTATGCCACCACCAGCAAAATCAGGATAAAAAATATTTCCACATCGTCTCAGGAAATCGCCTGGTGTCCTTTTCTAGTCAATGCCTACCCCCATAGGCAACAGCTATTCTAAATTTTGTCTCCACTGAATACTTAGCCTGTTGTTTTGCCTGTCACTCATTTTATATAAATGAAACCATATAATATGTACTGTCTTATATCATGATTCATCATGATACTTTTGAACTTCATCTATTTTGTTGTTTAGCTTTTGCATTTAAGTCCATGTTTCATTCTAAATTAATCTTTTATATGGTGTGAGGGCATTGTTGAGGTTCATTTTCTTCCCATAGGAATAAAAATTTTTCTTTCCGTGTAGGAATTATGTCAGTGCCTTTGTTTAAAATCAATTAACCATATGTATGGTTCTGTTTCTGGAATATCTGTTATGTTCCACTGATCTAAATGTGTATATTTTGTTTGTTTTTTGTAGATTATCGCAATAATGGTTTTATTGACTTTTATAATACAAACCACGCTTTTATATTTTGTTCTGTTTTTAAAGTACTAAAATCACAATGGAATTTTTTGCCTTTTTCCCTGTCCATCGATCACTCCTAACTAGTCTTTGCTTCTTCCCAACCCAAAAAGAGCAATCTTACATTCCAAAGATTTAATGTATGGAATGCAAAGCCTACATTGCCAGAATTCACAAATTTGAAATTTGTTCATGATTTATATTAGAGAAAGGAAATAATTTTATAGATTTCTACATGTATCTCATAAGTTGTTTGATTACCTATTCTTTTTTTTCTAATTACATTTTTTAACTAAATATGTATGTTTACTCAGTATCACACTGTCTCAATTACTGCAGATCTATAGTGAGTCTTAGATAATGTAGGCACTACAATTTCTTCTTCCTTCTCATAGTTATTTTAGCTATTCTAGATCTTTTGCAATGCTGTATAAATTTTAGAATTAGCTTGTCAATGAAAAAAAAAAGGCTAGTGGAATTACGATTGTGATTTTGTTGAATTCATACAATAATTTGTAGAGAATTGACAACAATATTGTATTGTCCAATCCATGGGTACGATGTATTTCTCCTTTTACTCTTCTTTCTCTCAGCAATGTATTGCATTTTTTAACGTAGAGTTTTTGTACATATTTGGATATTTTTATGGTACAATTTTAAAATTGTTTAAAATTTTACTTTAAATTGTTTACCGTGAACATATAGAAATACAGTTGATTTTTGTATTATGACTGTGTCCTATGATGCCATTAAATTCATTCCATTCATTCATTCACATAGCTATTTTTTAAGATTAATTAGGAAGATAACGGAATGACAGCCTGAAGAATATATTTCAGGTCTGGTGATGATTAATTCTCTCAGCCTTTATTTTTATGAAAATATCTATATTTCACCCTTGTTTATGAAGGATTTTTTCTCTGTATTTAGAATATATATGTGATGTCAGGTTTTTTTTTTCTTTCAGCCTTTAAAAAATGTCATTCCTTTATCTTCCTACTTCTATTGTATCTAAAGTGGTCAGCTTTCACTCTTACCATTCTCCTGTATGTATTTTGCTTTGCTTTCAAGATGTTTTGTTTCTTAATTTTTAAATTTGTTTGCATCTGAGTGCCTAAGTGTGACTTTCTTTGTATTTTTCTTGTTGTGGGTCCCCCAAGCATCATGGATCTGTAAGCCAATGTTTTTCAATAAATATAGGAAATCTTTGGCCACTAATCTTCAAAGTTTCTTTGCTGCTGAGACTCTAATTACCTGTTTGATAAAATGTCCAATATTATTCCAAATGTTCCTAATGTGCTATTAATTTTGTTTTAGTCTTTTATTTTAGATTCTGTTAAGGCAGATCTAGAGTGAGCCTTATTTTAAAATATGGCCCTTACTTTAAGGTAAGACCTTTCTGATGTCTTAACTGGATGCTGGAGAGTTAACGAGGTTTCTCCACTCTGAGCTGAATCTCCATTACCCAGCACTGATTGATATCTAGAATCTCTGGTCTCTTCTCAATGCCATTAACAGTTAGTTTTACATATGCCTCCATGTAATCTCACCCTGCACATGTACAGCCTAGTCTTCAGTCAAGGATGCACAAGGTACCCCTGTGCAAACAAACTTTCACCACCACCACTCCCCTAGGTGAAGCTTTCTCTTCTATGATATCTTACCCTATCGAATACAGCTCTTTCAGCTGCCCTGAATTCTCACCTTGTAAGTTTTCTTTTTTTCAGGGATTGCAGTTTTCCATGCCTGTTATCCAATGACTGAAAATAACTGCCTTGTATATGTCATTCAATTTTTTGTTTGTGTATCTCTGTGTGTGTTTCAACTGTTTTTAATAGGAGAACTAATTTGGTACCAATTACTCCATCATAGCCAAGTGGAAGTTTCATTCTGTGAGTGTGTGTGTGTGTTGTTTTAAAGCAAACTGTGTCTAGAGAAGAGGTTCTAAACAAAAATCTATCCATTTGCTCTCTACTTCTTCATTTTCATATAAGCTCTACAAAAAAATAAGATAAGATGGTCAAAGTGTTCTTATCATGAGAAGAGAAAGTGAAAATTGAGAAATGTTTTTAGCTTGTACCTTCAAAATGACTATATTTCTATATGTATATTCCATCCTCTGGGGCAAAACAGTCTATGAATTTTCTGTATAGTGACTCATTTTTTGTTTTCTGTTGTCAGTCCTCTCTGGAAATTCTAAGAGTCCATCAGTATAAGCAGGACAGAGATTTACTATTTTTGTAGCTTCTTCTAGATTTTCAATAGCATTTTCCCTTTTTGATAATTCAGAGCCCTCTTCCTCAAGACATCAGTGCACCTTCCTAAACCTTAAATCCAAAATGTTGTAGGAGAAGGAATGAGTGGCTATTTCTTTTGAGCATTTTGTTCGAATAAAAAATACCAATATTCTTTTTTTAATTAATTAATTTATTTATTTATTTATTTTATTGGCTGTGTTGGGTCTTTTTTGCTGTGCGCGGGCTTTCTTTTTAGTTGCGGTGAGTGGGGGCTACTCTTCATTGTGGTGCGCAGGCTCCTCATTGCAGTGGCTTCCCTTGTTGTGGAGCATGGGCTCTAGGCACATGGGCTTCAGTAGTTGCAGCATATGGGCTCAATAGTTGTGGCAGCAGATGGGCTCAATAGTTGTGGCTCACGGGCTCTAAAGTGCAAGCTCAACAGTTGTGGCACATGGGCTTAGTTGCTCCACGGCATGTGGGATCTTCCTGGAGAAGGGGTTGAACCCGTGTCCCCTGCATTGGCAGGCGGATTCTCAACAACTGCACCACCTAGGAAGCCCCCAAAATACCAATATGCTTGAAGTATCTTTTCAAACTTCAAGAATAAGGCCAATACTTGACCAGCTGAAGCCTCTTCTACTGTGATGCTTTGTTTTTTTTGACTCCCAAGGTATCATTGGCTATGTATCAGGACATTTCTTTTAAGCAGGTTTCAAGCAGGAGCTAATTATGCTGACAGCCACCTACTCATCAGTAGATGGTGGAGGGAAAGCCAGCAAAAGACAAGAGACATTGAGTATCTTCATCAGGCCAGATGGTCAAACCGGAAGGTTGAGCCACCTGAACACCCTGTATTATTTTATTGCCCATTAAGCAAAGTGAAATTTCGCAGTAATATTTAACAACGTGTTCTTTTTTTTTTTTTCTCCCTCATTTAAAACCACCAGGTCTAAAATACGTCAAACGAAATTTCAACTCAGAGTGCAGTCTGTGTTCCAGGAAATGTCACTAAGGGTTTTGAAGCAGCTGTCACTGTCACTGCAGCTTTATGAGAGCAAGATTATAGAATTCATCAAAGATTCCCCACCTGATCAGATGAGATGGATATATGTGAAATCTCCAGTGTGGACTTTATTTTTACTTCAACTCCAAGAAGGAGACATGAGTGTTCCCCCTAAAGTCATCCTTATGAGAAAGTGATGTAAACAGAAATTCTAAGCTTTCATATCACCTGGGACTGAAATAGAACCCAAATTTCAGCCATTTCCTTTGAGCTGCTACTGCTCTTGGTGCCTGCTCCTGAATGACAATCATGGGATTTATGTTATACATCCCAGACCTCCCAAAAGTCTCAGTCCTGCTCCAGCATAGAGAATGCTTGTGTTCTTCTCATGTTGATGTTCTCAAAAGGATTGTCCCCAAGAGGATGCTCAAATTGGCTTCAGAACTGCTGTGAAATGTCTAGAAGGCTCCTAGGGTCTGGATATCACTGTTTCCTGCTGCTCTCCGTGCAGTGTGTTTTGATCTTTCTTTCTTCTCATGCTGATGTTTCTTAGCTGCCCCTTTTCCGCTCTCTGGGACTGCAGGGTCCTCACCAGCTCGTCCTCTCAGTTGCTTTTATCTTCAGCGTGAATCCTTAGTCACCTTTAAACGGCTTCAGATACTAACTTCAGGTAAACGTCTAAAGTGTATGAAAGACTGGAAAGTTTTCTTTCTTTATACTTTCAGTTTATTGAGTCGGAAATTTACATTTCTATCCAAAGACCAAGAGGCTCCAAGTGTCAAATAGTGAAATGAAAAAACTTTTCTGATGTTTCAGCCAATTCTCCTGCCTGGAAAATGTAACCGGACTCAGTATTCTTGAGTATGAAGTCTGGCTAGAATCCTACCTGGGCAGCTTATTCTCAGGGGCTATTTCCTCTCCTACCTCATCCTCGTCAGTGGAATTCCAGGTTGAAGAGAGAATAAGGAAATGAATGCCTAACTGAATTTTATGTGCCATGTTAAAATGCAGAACCTGATTCTTCATACTGATCCCACCTTCACTGACTACATTCAAGCTTCTGCTGCAATTTAAATAAACATTCTAGCACCAGCCAGATAGTGTGAGACTTGTCTAGGCACACTAAGACGAATGAGATGGTGCCTTTGCCTGCAGGGTGTCCACACAGAATTCATCCATCCCCTACCTGACAATAAAGAGTCCTAAAACTTTTTAATAAGTCTGTTTGACCCTACAAGAGATAGGAATCTCCAGAAAGGAAACCCCTCTGCTCGACCACATTATTTTTGTACTCCCAGATGCTTCATGCCTGCCTGCCTCCATCCCAGGAGCTTCAAGGCTCAAATATGATTTGCCACATTGGTCCTAGCTCAGTTTTCCGGTAAAATTGCACTCATCTTTGCCATCTGATGCTCCACCAGCATCATGCTACCCGACCACTCTGCTCCAGAGCAGGAAATTGCTTCTACTTTCTTAGAAAATAGAGACCAACAAGGGATGCTCTGAAATCATCTTAGGATTTCATAGGCTGTGTGAGTAAGGAAAGCAATGCAATTTAAATATCTGTGCAATGCCTGTGCCTGGTTAACCAGGCACTGGTGCTAGGCACTAGAGTAGATGCAGATGAATTTCCCATGAAGCTCATGAGGCTTGCACCTCAGTGCCCACACGTGCATGGTCTTAGGAGAAGTCCTAATAACGTCTCATGGTCATTCTGTATTTTTGTCTCTAGAAAAAGGCTACCCAAGTGGGATATGCTTCTGTTCCCACTAAACCCATGTCTGTGTCTGGGTATGTGTAAAAACAAATCAATAAGAGAGAGTCTCCATCCTCAAGGAGCTTAATTTTAGCAAGTGAAAAATGAAAACCTGAATGCAACAAAATAAGGGGAACCCAAATATAAGGCAATGCTTCCATTTTCCTACTGACACTTTTTTTTTGGTGAATTTTAATCTTTAAGTGCTTAGAGAGATGGTTGCAATGATCAATATTTCATTTCTTATTTTACTTACAGTAGATATTTAAATTCATGTTACCTAATACAGTGATCCAGAAATAGTACTTTTTCTACACTCAAGTTTCATGGGACAATTTTAAACTTCTCACATGCAACTTTGACGTCAGTGTCTTAATCATCACTAGTGTCCCTTTTTGAATCATCTAACAAAGTTTTCTTGTACATCATATTCACTGCTGACTAAGTTGTTTCAACTACAGCACTTTTTGATTCCATGCATAACTCTGCCACTGAAAATTTTATCCTACGCCACCAGAACCAACTAGCATAATATAAGAATGTGCTTTGCATTTATCCTGTGGATGTATATTTGAGATTGCTACAATTTATAATGATGATGTATCTTTTCAAAATGACTTTTTAAAAGTTTTGGCTTTTTTAATAATGATAGCTACCATCTGCAATTGTGGAGACTTTCCCCTTAGGAGTACTCACTAAATCTGTGTTGAATCCCTGCTTCCATCAGATGACCTTTTTAAACATCAAGCACCAAGACAAAGGTTGTTTCAGGTTAAGAGTGACTTTCAGATCTAACTGTACAATGGAATCACTGGAAGAGCATTTGCAAAACGTTAATGCCAGGACCCACTTCCATACATTCTGATTTAATGATTTGGGATGCAACCTGGACACTGGAATTTTTTAAAGTTTTCTGGATGATCTGAATATGCAGCCAAGCTTGAGATGCTCCGTCTTCCTCAAGCAATCCTTTGTTATCCAAAATAACTGGGAGAAGGACATTTTAACATAAGAGACTTCATAAGGACTCAAATATGAAATAACTGCCTCTTTTCTAAGGGATAATTCAAGGACATATAAATGTCACATATATAAAGACATGTATAATAAATATAAATATATCAACATAAACATATTATAAATACATTATGCATATATGTATACATTATACATATATGTATGTACTATACATATACACAGTGTATTTATATATATACACACATAGAAATTACTTTTTTAATATAATAGATTTTTAGTATTTTAAATGTTACACTTATTCTAAATAATATTTAGAAAAAGTCAGACTATCTGTCTCAGATGTGGATTCAAAGATGGAGGAGATATTTATTTCAGTCAGGAGAAAGTGAAATTGGTAGATTCACCTGGATAAAGAGTGAGGATTCATGTAAGCAGATTAAGGGGAGTCAGGTGTACTAGGCAATGGAAATGAAAATATAATACTCAAAGTCCCCCAAAATGTAGTGTTTTTGAGGTATCAATGAGAATTCCTTTCAAAGAATAAAGACCTATGTTTTCTTGATGAACAAATCTATGTGCCCGGCTTCTAGAGATGACCCATCACTTCAAGATGACTTATTTGGTAGCTTTGAGCATGGAAGGATGGACTAACACAACATCTGGAAATGACTGTCCAATCATCCAGTGTGCTATTTACTGTTTTACCCATGACATAAATGCAATTTCCTGCCTGGACAGGTCTGAATTCATGGGTAGTGTCTTCCTTTAGCCATTGGGGTATTGGAAATTTGTCTCCTTTCCTGCCTATTTGTTTTGGTTTGTAAGACCAGTTGACAGCAAATGATACAAAAAGCAAGAGTTGATCAGCCTAAATATCTAAATTGAGAAAGTCACATCAAGCTTAGTCACTCCTAATATGACAGCAGATGTTTCTCGTTGAAATTCATTTAGAAAGAAGAAAAAAGAGAAAACAAATGCTTTGGGAGGTCTATATATTGATTTTCTTTGTAAAGGGCAGAGACAACGAAAAAAAAGATGAAAGTGGGTGTGATTCATGATGAATCTTGGTATCCAACTCAGTTGGCATCATCCATAAAAAGAAGAGGTAAAAGGAGCAGAGTTCAATCTTTAAAGAGGTAAGAACTTGAAACAGAAAGGTAATGTATGTTTGTAAAGCACCTTACATTTTTCAAAGTCTTTATTCAATCTTGCCTAATGTTCTTGTTAGTTTATGAGATGATTTGTCAAGTAGTGTTATTCCCATTTCCAGGAAGAAGTAGAGGTCAGAGAAGTTGAGGGGCTTTTCCAAGGTCACAGAGCAGGAGGAGACCCAAATTTCCCAACTCTCAGTTCTGTGCCTTTTCTACCACCCATAATAGATCCCTACTTTATGTTTTTCTTCTACCAGTAGCACTAATATCATGAATACCCAGAAAGGTCACCTGTCAAAAGGATGAGAAAATGTAGGAATGGATTCTTTTCAATAAACTAAGAGGTTTATCTTTATTTTTTAAATTGTATATACTTATTTAAGAAATATTAACGGACTGGGAGAAAATATTTACAAATGATGAGACTGACAAGGGCCTAATTTCCAAAATATACAAACAGCTCCTATAATTCAATAACAAACAGCCCAATCAAAAAATGAGCAGAAGACCTAAATAGACATTTTCCCCAAAGAAAATATACAGATGGCCAATAGGCACATGAAAAGCTGCTCATCATCACTAATTAGTAGAGAAATGCAAATCAAGACTACAATGAGGTATCACCTCACACCAGTCAGAATGGCCATCCTTAAAAATTCTACAAAATAATAAATGCTGGAGAGGGTGTGGAGAAAAGGGAACCCTCCTACTCTGTTGGTGGGAATGTAAACTGGTGCAGCCACTATGGAAAACAGAATGGAGTTTCCTCAAAAAACTAAAATTAGAGTAGCCATATGATCCGGCAATCCCACTCCTGGGCATATACCTAGACAAAATTATAATTTGAAAAGATACCTACACCTCTATGTTCATAGCAGCACTATTTACAAAAGCCAAGACATGGATACAACCTAAATGTTCATCCACAGATGATGGATAAAGAAGATGTGGTACATATATACAATGGACTATCACTCAGCCATTAAAAAGAATGAAACAATGCCATTTGCAGCAAATGGATGGACCTAGAGATTATCATACTAAGCGAAGTAAATCAGACAAAGACAAATACCACACGATATCACTTATATGCGGAATCTAAAATATAACAGAAATGAATGTATCTAAGAAACAAAAACAGACTCACAGATATAGAGAACAGAGTTGTGGCTGTGGGGGGTGGGGAGGGGAGGAGCAAAGGATCAGGAGTTTGGAATGAGCAGACGCAAACTATTATGTATAGGATGGGTAAACAGCAAGGTCCTACTGTATAGCACAGGGAACTATATCCAATTTCCTGCGATAAACCACAATGGATAGAATATGAAAATGAATGTATATATGTATAACTGAGTCACTTTGTTGTACAGCAGAAATAAAACTCAACATTGTAAATCAACTATACTTCAGTAAAACTTTTAAAAACTGGATAATACAAGAGACAAACACAAATCACCATAATTCTATTAATAATATATTTTCACTCTTCACATTTTTTACATATCCTTCAGTCCTTTCTATTTACAATTGTTTTTAATGTGAAATACAATATTTTTTCACTTTTAAGATAGCATAAGCACTTCTTGCTTTTATACAGATTTCATGAATATTAATAGCACTATAACAGTAGCTCTCATTTATGAAATGTCCACCATATTCCAGGCACAGTGCTACAGCCATAGTTAGAAACCATGATGAACTAATTAGGGAAAAGTTATGCGATTAAAGAAACAAGAGAGCAACCTCCCTGCAGGAGGAGTTGTTGTGGAATTCACCCCCAGCGTTCTGTTAACCCCACTCTCCTACACAATTTATAATCATGTGGATATTCTCTGGTTTATTCAAACATTCCCACAGAGTTGAACATTCAGATTGTTTCTAATAGTGCTTATTACAAATGATACTGAAATAAATATTTTAGGACTGGTAATACTTTCTCAATACTAATGAAATATTTCCATAGGATAAATCATAGAAACATGATTCTATGGAGCTTAAAGAACATAAACAATTTAATGTGATTTGTCATTTTCCCTCCAAAGCATTAAAATAATACCCATTTATGGTCCCAGCTGGGAGTCAGAATGCCCATTTCACGGGATTTGTGCCTACATCAAAGTTTAGATTAATATTTCCTTACTACTTCCTGTCTGTTAAATTACTGGTAAAAAAAAAAATGGTGGGGGCAGAATCAAGATGGCGGCGTGGGAAGACACAGAGATCGCGTCTCCCCGCAAGCAGAACAGTTACTGGAGGCCAGCGGGGAACCTGAGGCCCAAGGAGACCTCAGGAACCCTGCAGCAACCAGGTAGGACCTGGGGGAAGTCAGGGGGGTGGGGAAGGGGAAGCCTGACCAGACAGGCACCCCTGGGGGTTGGCTGGGGGAGGGGAGAGGTTCCTGCCTGGAGGGACTGCTAGGGGCTGGGGAGATCAGGGAAATCCCCATTGGGTTTCTCCCACCCAGGAGGCCAGGGGGCCTGCTGAGCTCCCTGGCTTGGGGGGCCTGCTGGGTTCCCCAGCGGGGTCCTCTACCCTCCAAGGCCCCCTTCGGGCTGCCTGGGTCCTGGGGGTGTGGAAGGAGGGAAGAGGGGCAAGGAGGTGGCAAGGCAGACAGGAGGGGGTGGGAGCTTTGAGACTGGGGGACAGGGGAGGCTGGAGGGCGTTTCACCTGCTCTCTTGGCCAGGGAGGCCGACTGGGCTCCTAGACCTGGTCCCTCATTCTCCAGGCCCCCTCCAGCTGCTTAGAACCTAGGAGAGTGGGGGGCAAGGGAGAGGAAGAGAGGCAGACAGGGACCCTACCAGACTGGGAGGTCTGGGGAAGCGCAGCAGGCGTTATACTAGCCCAGTTGGCCCTGGGAAGCCTGTTGGGTGTCAGAGTCTGGTCTCCTGCCTTTCGTTGCCCCCTGCAGCTATAAGGGTTCTAGGGGAATAGGAGAGAGGGGGTGGGAAAAAAGAGAACCCAAGGGGGAGGGACCCTCTGAGACTGGAGGACTAGGGGAGGTGCTTGCATCTCTCCCACCAACTTGGGCCCAGGGAGCCCACTGGGTACCTTGACCTCATCCTTTGCTCCTAGGACCAGAGGCATTTCTGGACACCTCTACCTCATTGGACCTAAGCCCCATTCCCCACCACCCGCAGGGCCTTTTCTAAGGGTAGGCTGTGCCCATTGCCTAACTTCCCCCCCAAAACCCCTACCCTTGTCTAAGCCCTGTCCCCACAGCCAAGGCATTTGCTGGGGGTTTTTTTTTGGTTTTTTTTTTGTTTGTTTTTCTTTTTCTTTTTTTTTTCTTCCCATCCCCTCACTTAGGATATTGCAGTTGTTTTACGATCCAGTTGTTGCTCCATCATTTTTTTAAAATTTTTTCTAACACATCTATTGGTTTCCTACTATTTATTTTTTAGCTTGCTATTGTTCTCCTGGTCTTTTTTTTTTTTTTCCCCCATCTTCCCTGCTCCACACAGCTTGTGGGATCTTGATACACAAGCTCAGTGTCAGGCCTGCACTCCTGAGGTGGGAGCTCTGAGTCCAAAGCATTGGACTAATAGGGAAACCCAGTTCCCAGGAAATATCCTTTACCGTGAGGTCTCCCAGAGGTTCTCAACTTAACACCAAGGCCCAGCAGGAACACAATCCCGCCCATCCAAAGTGGGGGGAAAATGAGATGACAAAAAAATATGCCACAGGTGAAGGAAAAAGGTAAAAATAAAACAAGAACAAATAAGTGAAGAGGAAATAGGAAAATTGCCTGAAAAAGAATTCAGAGTTATGATAGTAAAGATGATCCAAAATCTCGATAACAAAATAGAGAAAATACAAGAAATAGTTAAAAAGGAATCAGAAGAACTAAAGAGCAAACAAACAGTACTAGATAACAAAATAACTGAAATTAAAAACACTCTAGATAGTATAAACAGCAGAATAACTGAGGCAGAAGAACGAATAAGTGAGTTGGAAGATAGAATGGGGGAGATAACTGCCACAGAGCAGGAAAGAGAAAAAAGAATAAAAAGAATGGAAGACAGTCTCAGAGACCTTGGTAACAACATTAAGTGCACCAACATTTGAATCATAGGCATCCCAGAAGAAGAAGAAAAAAAAGAAAGAGTCTGAGAAAACATTTGAAGAGGTTATAGTGGAAAACTTCCCCAACATGGGAAAGCAAATAATTAACCAAGTCCAAGAAGCACAGAGAGTCCCATACAGAATAAACCCAAGGAGAAATACACCAAGGCACATATTAATCAAACTAACGAAAATTAAACACAAAGAAAAAAATATTAAAAGCAGCAAGAGAAAAGCAGCAAATAACATATAAGGGAAAACCCATAAGGATAACAGCTGATCTTTCTACAAAAACTCTGCAGGCCAGAAGGGAGTGGCAGGACATATTGAAAGTCCAGAGAGAGAAAAACCTACAGCCAAGAATACTCTACCCAGCAAGAATCTCATTCAGATTTGACAGAGAAATCAAAAGCTTTCCAGACAAGCAAAAGTTAAGAGAATTCACCACCACCAAACCAGCCTTACAACAACTGCTAAAGGAACTTTTCTAAGCAGGAGAAACAAGAGAAGGAAAAGACCTACAAAAACAAACCCAAAACAATTAAGAAAATGGTAATAGGAACACACATGTCAATAATCACCTTAAATGTAAATGGATTAAATGCTCCAACCAAAAGACAGACTGGCTGAATGGATACAAAAACAAGATCCTTATATGTGCTGTCTACAAGAAACCCACTTCAGACCAAGGGACACATATAGACTGAAAATAAGGGCATGGAAAAAGATACTCCATGCAAATGGAAGCCAAAAGAAAGCTGGAGTAGCAATACTCATATCAGACAAATTAGACTTTAAAGTAAAGACTATTACAAGAGACAGGGAAAGACACTACATAATGATCAAGGGATCAATCCAAGAAGAACATATCACAATGGTAAATATCTATGCACCCAACATAGGAGCACCTCAATACATAAGGCAAATGCTAACAGCCATAAAAGGGGACATTGACAGTAACACAATAATAGTAGGAGACTTTAACACCCCACTTACATCAATGGACAGATCATCCAAACAGAAAATAAATAAGGACACACAAGCTTTAAATGACACATTAGACCATCTCAATTTCATTGATATTTATAGGACATTCCATCCAAAAACTACAGAATACACTTTCTTCTCAAGTGCACACAGAACATTCTCCAGGATAGATCACATCTTGGGTCACAAATCAAGCCCCAGTAAATTAAAAAAAATTGAAATCATATCAAGCATTTTCTCTGACCACAATGCCATGAGACTAGATATAAATTACAGGGAAAAAAAAAACTGTAAAAAATACAACCACATGGAGACTAAACAATATGCTATTAAACAACCAAGAAATCACTAAAGAAATCAAAGAGGAAATAAAAAAATACCTAGAAACAAATGACAATGAAAACACAACAACCCAAAACTTATCAGATGCAGCAAAAGCAGTCCTAAGAGGGAAGTTTATAGCAATACAGTCCTACCTCAAGAAACAAGAAAAATATCGAATAAACAACCTAACCTTACACCTAAAACAACTAGAGAAAGAAGAGCAAAAAAACCCCAAAGTGAGCGGAAGGAAAGAAATCATAAAGATCAGATCAGAAATAAATGAAAAAGAAGGGAAGGAAACAATAGCAAAGATCAATAAAACTAAAAGCTGGTTCTTTAAGAAGATAAACAAAATTGATAAACGATTAGCCAAACTTATTAGGAAAAAAAGGGAGAAGATGCAAATCAACAGAATTAGAAATGAAAAAGATGTAACAACGGACACCACAGAAATACAAAAGATCATGAGAGACTACTACAAGCAACTATATGCCAATAAATTGGATAACCTGGAAGAAATGGATAAATTCTTAGAAAAGTACAATCTTCCAAAACTGAACCACGAAGAAATAGAAACCATGAACAGACCAATCACACGTATGGAAATTGAGACTTTGATTAAAAATCTCCCAACAAACAAAAGCCCAGGGCCAGATGGCTTCACAGGCGAATTCTACCAAACATTTAGAGAAGTGCTAACACCTATCCTTCTCAAACTCTTCCAAATTATAGCAGAAGGAGGAACACTCCCAAACTCATTCTATGAGGCCACCATCACCCTGATACCAAAACCAGGCAAAGATGTCACAAAAAAAGAACATTACAGGCCAATATCACTGATGAATATAGATGCAAAAATCCTCAATAAAATACTAGCTAACAGAATCCAACAGCACACTAAAAAGATCATACACCATGATCAAGTGGGGTTTATCCCTGGAATGCAAGGAGTCTTCAATATATGCAAATCAATCAATGTAATACACCATATTAACAAATTGAAAGATAAAAACCATATGATAATCTCAATAGACACAGAAAAAGCTTTTGACAAAATTCAACATCCATTTATGATAAAAACTCTCCAGCAAATGGGCATAGAAGGAAATTACCTCAACATAATAAAAGCCATATATGACAAACCAACAGCCAACATCACCCTAAATGGTGAAAAACTGAAAGCATTCCCTCTAAGGACAGGAACAAGACAGGGGTGTCCACTCTCACCATCATTATTCAACATAGTTTTGGAAGTGTTAGCCACAGCAATCAGGGAAGAAAATGAAATAAAAGGAATCCAAATTGGAAAAGAAGTAGTAAAACTGTCACTCTTCGCAGATGACATATTATACATAGAAAACCCTAAAGACTCTACCAGAAAACTGCTAGCACTAAGCGATGAATTTAGTAAAGTAGCAGGATACAAAATTAATGCACAGAAATCTCTTGCATTCCTATACACTAACAATGAAAAAGCAGAAAGAGAAATTAAGGAAACTCTCCCATTTACCATTGCAACAAAAAGAATAAAATACCTAGGAATAAAACTGCCTAAGGAGGCAAAAGACCTGTATGCAGAAAACTATAACACACTGATGAAAGAAATCAAAGACGATACAAACAGATGGAGAGACATACTATGTTCTTGGATTGGAAGAATCAACATTGTGAAAATGACTGTACTACCCAAAGCAATTTACAGATTCAACACAATCTCTATCAAATTACCAATGGTATTTTTCACAGACCTAGAACAAGAAATCTTACAATTCGTATAGAAACGCAAAAGACCCTGAATAGCCAAAGCAATCTTGAGAAGGAAATATTGAGTTGGTGGAATTAGGCTTCCTAACTTCAAACTAGACTATAAGGCCACAGTGATCAAGACAGTATGGTACTGGCACAAAAACAGAAAGGTAGATCAATGGAACAGAATAGAGAACTCAGAGATAAACCCAAGCACATATGGGCACCTTATCTTTGACAAAGGAGGTAAGAAAATACAATGGAAAAAAGACAGCCTCTTCAATAAGTGGTGCTGGGAAAACTGGACAGCTACATGTAAAAGAATGAAATTAGAACACTTTCTAACATCATACACAAAAATAAATTCAAAATGGATTAAAGACCTAAATATAAGGCCAAACACTATAAAACTAGAGGAAAACATAGGCAGAAAACTCTATGACATACATCAAAGCAAGATCCTTTTTGACCCACCTCCTACAATACTGGAAATGAAAACAAAAATAAACAAATGGGACCTAATGAAACTTAAAAGCTTTTGCACAGCGAAAGAAACCATAAACAAGACAAGAAGACAACCCTCAGAATGGGAAAAATACTTGCCAATGAAGCAATGGACGAAGGATTAATCTCCAAAATATACAAGCAGCTCATGCAGCTTAATACCAAAAAAGTAAATAACCCAATCCACAAATGGGCAGAAGACCTAAACAGACATTTCTCCAAAGAAGACATACAGAAGGCCAACAAACACATGAAAAGATGCTCAACATCACTAATTATTAGAGAAATGCAGGTCAAAGCCACAATGAGGTATCACCTCACATCAGTCAGAATGGCCATCTTCAAAAAATCTAGAGAGAATAAATGTTGGAGAGGGTGTGGAAAAAAGGGAAATCTCCTGCACTGTGGGTGGGAATGTAAGCTGGTACAGCCACTATGGAAAACAGTTTGGAGGTTCCTTTAAAAACTAAAAATGGAACTACCATATGATCCAGTAATCCCACTCCTGGGCATATACCCAGAGAAACCATGATCCAAAAAGAAACGTGTAGCATAGTGTTCATTGCAGCACTATTTACAATAGCCAGGACATTGAAACAACCTAAACTGTCCATCAACAGATGAATGGATAAAGAAGATGTGGCACATATATACAATGGAATATCACTCAGCCATAAAAAGGAATGAAATTGAACTGTATGTCATGAGATGGATAGACCTAGAGTCTGTCATACAGAGTGAAGTAAGCCAGAAAGAGAAAAACAAATACTGTATGCTAACACATATATATGGAATCTGAAGAAATGGTACTGATGAACCCAGTGACAGGCAAGAGTGGAGATATAGAAGTAGAGAATGGACTTAAGGACATGAGGCTGGGGTGAGGGGCAAAGGGGAAGCTGGGACGTGAGAGAGTAGCACAGACATATTTACACTACCAGCTGTAAAATAGATAGCTAGTGGGAAGTTGCTGTATAACAAAAGGAGATCAACTTGATGATGGGAGATGCCTTGGAGGGCCGGGACGGGGAGGGTGGGTGGGAGTCACAGGAGGGAGGGGATATGGGGATATATGTGTAGGTGCAGCTGATTCACTTTGGTGTACCTCAAAGACTGGTACAAGAGTGTAAAGCAAACATATTCCAATAAAGAGTTTAAAAAAAAAATGGTAACCATTTTTTATAGTTTTAATGAGGTATAACAGATATACAAAAAACTACACATATTTAATATATAGTTTGATGAGTTGAATATATGCATAATCCCATGATACCATCACTAAAATCAAAGTAATAAACATATACATCACCTCCAAAAATTTCCTTGTGTATCTTTGCTTTTTGTATGTGTGTGGTAAGAACACTTACCATAAAGTCTACTCTCTTAAATTTTTAAAAGCACAACACCATATTGTTAACTACAGGTGCAACATTGTACAGCAAATCTCTAGAACCTTATTCATCTTGTGAAACTATAACTTTATACCCATAAAACAGCAGTTCCCCATTTCCTGCTCCCTCCATCCCCTGGTAACCACCATTCTATTTTTCGCCTCTATTAGTTTGAGTATTTGTACAACATATAAGTGGAATCATGCAGTTTTTGTTCTTCTATGACTGACATTTCAGTTAGCACAATATCTCCCAGGTCCAGTCATGTTGTCAAAAAATGGTAGATTTCCTTCTTTTTTAAGACTGAATAATATTCCATTTATGTATATACCATATTTATCTATTCGAAGAAAAAAGAAAATGTGGTGTGTATATATATATATATATATATATATATACACACAATAGAATATTATTTGGATTGTTTCCATATGTTGCCTACTGTAAATAATGTTGTAATGAACCTTGGAGTGCAGGTATCTCTTTGAGATCCTGATTTTGAGTCTTTTGACTATATACCCAGAAGATAACCACATGCAAGACAGTGAAATGAGAACCCCATCTTATACCACACACAAAAATCAGCTCAAACTAGATAAAAGACTTAAACAGAAGACCCCAATATATAAAATTCCCGGAAGAGAACATAGGGGGAAATCTTCATGGCATTGGTCTTGGCAATAATTTCATGAGAATAACACCAAAAGCACAGGCAATGAAAGCGAAAATAAATAAGTAGGACAACAACTTTCTGCATAGCAAAGGAAACAATCAACAGAGTGAAAAGGCAACCTGTGGCATGGGAGAAAATATTTGCAAACGATACTCTGATAAGGGGTTAATTTCCAAAATATATAAGGAACTCCTACAACTCAATAGCAGGAAAAAAAAATAAATTGCATAACCTTACTTTAAAATGGGCAAAGAACTTGAATAGACATTTCTCTAAAGAAGACATGCAAGTGTCCAACATCTACATGGTGCTCAACATCACAAATCATCAGGGAAATGCAAATCAAAACCACAATGAGATACCCCTTCATACTCCTTAGGATGGCTATTGTAGGGGAGGAAAAATATCTTTCTCCTCTACCCTTCTAAGTTCTTGACTGGGACCCCTGTAACAAAAGACTAACAAGAGAAAATCATACAAATTTACATTAAATAAGTTTTATGTGACATGGGAACCTTCATAAAGAAATGAAGACCTAAAGAAATGGTTAAACCTGAGTGTTTTTCAGCTTAGGTTTGGTGAAGAGCTGTGGAAACATATCATAAAGGACAAAGGTGAGCTAAGTATAGTAAACCCGGGAAAATCTAGCAAATACTAAATTCTCAGTTAACACAGATTCCTCCCTGTGTCCCTGTATCTTCGAAGATAGGATGCTGCTTCTCTGACTATAGGAGGGCACCTGTCACGTGAGGATCTTACAGCCCGCTTCAGGGGAAGGTCAGAAAATCCTTCCAACACATGCCATTTCTCAAATTCTCTCAGCCTGAAATACTGAATATGCCAAGTTATCATATGTTAGGATAGTGTGTCCTAAACCCCACCACTATTATAAACAACAACAAAAAAGATAAGTGTTGGTGAGGATGTGAAGTAAAGGGAAACTTTGTGTACTGTTGGTGGGGATGTAAACTGGTGCAGCCACTAAGGAAAACAATATTGAGATTCCTCAAAAAATTAAAAATTGAAAGACCATATGATCCAGCAACCCCACTTCTGGGTATTGCTATTTATTTTAAAAAATATATATTCTGACCTAAGTTGTCGGCATCAGTGCTTGCCTTTTCCTCCCACACAGATTTTTATCTCTTTTACTTAGGACTTTTCTCTCTACTTTTCTTATCATCATGAACAAAAATTGTTCGCTAATCCGCTATTTGCAAGGCTTATGTTTGATGCAATTTGGGGACAGTTAGATATATAGTGCAGCCACCAGTCTGGAAGAGCTTAGTGTTTAGTTGACACATTCCAACGATTGCCCATAGAGCTCCTAATGTTCCTCACTCCTTCTCTCCTTCTCTTGTCTTCTGACAAGGGCAAATTTCCTCCCCTCCTCCAACCTCCTTCCAAATTGCTGAGTCACGTTCCTAAATAATTATGGAGCATATGCCAAATTCCAGGAGATAGATATGGATATATATAATTACGTTTTGTTTTTTTATTGGGAGGGGTGAGTGTGAGAAGGGTGGTTGGGAGGTCTGCTCATTGTATAAGTAAAGATTCTGGAAAACTCCTTTCTGTAATAGATGCTATTCATGATAAGAGGTTATTAGAATAAACTCAGAAGCTTTCCTTAGTGAAGTGTAGCCCTTAAGAAGTGCAGATTATGCCAAATTCAATTGCAAATTGGAAAATGTCTATTAGGCCACAAGAGGAAAAAAGGTTGCTGGTGGGGGAGGGGAAGGTTTTCCTGACTCTCCTCATTACTGAAAGCAAGGACAGTAAGTGGGGCTATTATGATGATTTAGCATCCCAGAGCAGCCTCCGGAAGATAAGCACCCTTGTTTTTACAAGGGCATGGATTGGTACACAAGAATCAGCAGCTGAAAAAGAAATTACCTAAACGTGGAGTGATATCAGTTATTTTGCTGTCATTTGGGTGGTGATGAAGTGAGAAAGGAAGAGCAAGTCACTAAGAGTAGAAATGGGGAGATGGAGAAGAGAGTCTAGGCTCTGTTGCTATACTGGACGAGTGTGGGAGCATCTGGGGAATGGGCTTAGGAGTCAGGATGATGACAGAGGCAAAGGAGAGAGACAGACAGGCTAAGGAATTCTAGTCCAGGTGGGGAAGAGATGGAGACAGGGACGCAAGCCCTGTGAGGGCGGGGACCCCCAGGGGCCCATCACAGTGCCTGGTGCAAAGTCATGCCCACCATATCCCTGAACCCCTCATCTCTTGGTTTACAAATTTTTATTTGTCTTCCAAATAGCTGGTTGCATGTCTTAAAACTCTCTTCCTCAAAGAAGCCTTTCCTGACCCCTAGGGGATAGATTTGCTACCCCTCTTAAGCCCCTCCTAGGATGCTGCATGTCCAGTACCATCCCAGCATGTTTCCACACAATATATTCATGTTTTCATTGTCTTTCATCCTCTCCAGATAGTGAACTCATCCCCAGGGCTTAGCACAGTGCCTGACACATAAGGGCTTAAGGAATATTTGTTGAATAAGTGGAGTTGTTGATACAACTCGGTAATTCCCTCTATAACCCATCTTTGTGATAATGAGAATGTGAGCTGCCCAAGGGGAAGGACTTGTGGGACTCATTCACACCTGAGTTCCTGGCATTCTGCCTGGGACCGAGCAGGTGCTCAGTGATGTTGCTGAACCAAACTGAACTTGTGGGAGCACAGGGATGTGACCGGGCAAACTCAGGCAGCTGACTCTACCTACTTTCCTTTTTCTTTTAAAATTCAAAACCCAGATTTTCCAAAGACAACAAAAGCCAAGTCCTAGGACAGTTTGTGCCTGGTTTGCCAGTTCTGGTGAAGCCCACAGAAAGGGAGTTAGGAGGAGTTTCAGAATAGACATCCATACAAAAAGACTCTTTCCCTCAGATAAAGTTTGCCATTATTGGTTTTTCACAACTTTTCTGTTTTGCAGAGAAAATGCAATGCCGAGCAAAAATAGTTTTTAGGTGTGCTCATTCAGGCTTATTAGTTTGATTGTTTAATTAAAAGTCCAATTATTTTCCATCATTTATGGCTAAAGGCTAGATTCTATTCAGTGATATGATCAATATTATATAGAGAACTCGGGTGGTTAAAAATCTGGTGAAAAGCTAGTGTGGGACAGTAAATTCAAATCTTTAAAAAGATTTAAAAAAAATTTTTTTTAAAAGATAAGAACTCTCCTATAGCTTCCTAAACTTGAATGTGAGTCAGACCCGAGTTAATGATCTACACATTAGCCAAGGTCTGGACGTGAGATGCAACATCTGTTATCCCTTAAAGTAACTGTATACTCAGAAATGTGCCTAATTAGCTAACGGATCAGTCTCTGGCATTGACATTTCCAAGGATAAATCCTAAAAGGGGAATAAGAAGTTTGCTGGAAAGGAGGAATACACAATTATATAATGTAAGGAGAATACCTACATCAAGCTTTTTTGTAGGCATGAGCTATAATCTTGTCTGCTGGTGTGCTTGGATTTTTGTTTTACTTTTTAATTAATTTATTATTCTTAATCATACAACTAGTCAATTCATACATTCTTATGAAAATTCAAACAAATAATTCTGCAAAAAGATCGTCTTTGCCACACCAATCTCACGGTCTACTCCAGAAATAATGTTATGTACTTTGGTATACATATATCCAGATAGTGTTCTACACATTCATATGTACGTGTGCTTCAATTTGGAATTAGATATTTTTGTTTTGCTTGTTTTTATATAAAGGGCATTATATTGTGAATTGTTTTATAAATTGCATTTTATATCAGACAAGTGTATGTCTTAAAGATCTTTCTGTGATGGTATATACAGATACCCCATGCTTTTTCACTGATGCAAAATACTTTATAGAATGGATGTGGTATATTTCAGGTGACTGTACCTTACTGATGGAACATTTAGTCATATTCAGTCTGTCACTATAATAAACAATATTGTGATGTATACATTGCATTGTGTACCCACGGGAATATTTTTCTAGGAAAAACCTTAGTTTTAGAATTGTCAAATAAGGATATACATATTAAATTTTGAAAAACATTGTGGACTTTTTCTCCAAAAGAGGTTGTGTCAATCAATGCCAGTACCAACAACAGTGTATAGAAAAATCTTCACAGTCTTCTTCTTCCCCTATCCTTCTACTTCTTTTCTTCCTTGTTTTCCAAAATTATGGGGAAAAGAATTGATGTTTCTTTGTTGTTTAATTTGTATTTCTCTAGTGATAAGTGACATTTTATATCTTTTCATATATTTCTGGCCATTTGCATTTTTTTCCTGGGTATTACCTGCTTATATTTATTTGCCCCTGTACCTTTTTTTCTTATTGGTTAAGAGAAACTCTCTATATATTTTAAGTATTTACCTGCTAGACTGAAAGAAAATGTTTGCAACATATATGGTATTGAATTTTAACTTAATATCTTGTTAATTTACTCAGAATCAAATTAATCAACCACTGTGTCTAACTTAAAATCTTCCATGCTCCAATATTTATTTTTAATTATTTTCTATATTTTTTCCTATTTATAATGATGCTTTTACATTTTTATCTTTAATTTATCTAGAATTAATTTTCCACACTTTTAGATATGGATCTAATTTTCTTTTTTCTCAGATGGCTGGCCAATTGCCCCCAAGGCCTTTTCTCAGTTATGTGAAACATTATCTCTAGAATATATTTAACTCTGGTTTATCTCTGGATTCTTCTGTATTCCACTGAACTTTTTAAAAAGTCTATTTCTACTCCAATACCATATTTTATTCATTACTATAGTTTTATATTATATTTTGATGTCTAACAAGACATATCCCCATCATTTTCCTTTAAAAAAAATGATTTACTTATACATTTTCTATCCTACAAGGATTTCAGAATTAATTAGTTGAGTTCAATAGAAATTTGACTGGGAATGCACTAAATGTTTAATTTATGAGAATTTATTTAGTCTTCCTAAACACAAACATGTCATATTTCTATTTCATCAAGTCATCTTTTCCAACCCTCAGTAAGTTTTATAGTTTTCTTCATGTTCATATTAGAAAAGTATACTTTATAACTATCACTGATGTATAGAAATAGATATTTAGATAGATGATAGATGGATAGTATCTATTGAACTTGCTGAATTTTCTTGAGTTCTAAAAGAAGGTTCAAAATTACCTGACAACTACTTTGATTTTCATATGAATTCCAAGTGTCAGCTGTATCTCTTTTAGTAGGTATTATTTTCCATGTATCATTGTATTGTCTAGAACTTCCATTATAATGTTGAGTAGTAGCAATCATAATAGCCATACTTCTTATTCCTAATTTTAATAAGAATGCTTCTAATATTTCAACACCGGTATGTGTGCTAAAGGTACATTAGTCTTTGTATAGTTTGAATCCCACAAATGAATGCAACCTTGGCGGGGGGGGGGGGGGGGGGGGGGGCAGCAGTGGCTTTATTCTCACAGGCAGTAATGGAAAATAATTAACTTTGGAAAGTTTCCCAAGCTTCAGTCACATCATTTTAAGGAGCTCCCCAAAAGCACTTTGTGAAGAGAGCCCCAATTAACATATTCTACCACTTCTTAATGTTCCAGATTGTTTTCCCATTAACCCATGAATAAATAAACATCATCATTCCCCTTTGATTAAAATCACCAGAATTGACCTCATTTGTTGTTTCTTTCTACCTTTCAAATCTGTCAGCACTTCAACTTTATGACTTTTTTTAAAATTTTTTTTCTAAGCTCTTTATTGGAGTATAATTGCTTTACACTGTTGTGCCAGTTTCTGCTGTACAATGAAGTGAATCAGCTGTATTTATACATATATCCCCATATCTCCTCTCTCCTGAGATTCCCTCCCACCCTCCCTCTCCCACTTCTCTTAAGTCATCACCAATCAAGTTGATCTCCTTATGTTATGCAGCAGCTTCCCACTAGCTATTTATTCTACATTTGGTGGTGTATATAGGTCAATGCTACTCTCTCACTTTGTCTCAGCTTCCCCTTCACCCTACCCCCCACCCCATGTCCTCAAGCTCATTCTCTGCATCTGCATCTTTATTCTTGCCCTGCCACTGGGTTCATCAGTACCATTTTTTTAGATTCCATATCTATGTGTTAGCATATGGTATAAAGCACCCCAGTGTCATCACTGCATGAGCCCCTCCAGACATCATGCCCAATCCTCTAAGAATCCCTCTTCCACCACTGTTATGACTCTTGAATTTTTTTAAGAATTCCCCTGAGCTATGTCCAGATAGACCTGATGGTTATCTCCCTGACCCCAGAGAACCTCTGCTCTCCACATCTCACCATTCTAGGCAGCTAGCTTTGATGTGTATATGACCTATTGTTTCATAAGTTGTCTATCTGGGGGATTTATTCTGCGCCCACATAGTATCACTCACTGCAGCCCTGGCATTAAACTAGAATATTTAGTGGATAACAAAGCATAAAAGACATTGCCTTTTTTCTACAGTTGCTTATGCTTTAACTGTTTAAAAAATGCAAGCAAGATCTGTTCTATGGCTAGAAAATTCTTCTTGGAAGAGGGGCATTCTTGAATTAGGTCCTAAAGAGCCTAAGAGACATAGATCAGTTAGAGAAGGTCTGGAAAATGTATATTTTTTAACTAATTGATCTTCATTAGTGTGTGTGTCTTAGCTGCAATCTGATTAGGACGCACATTACTACATGTTTTTCCATGATCGAAGCCCTCTCTGTAAATCAATTCCATGTAATCAGACACTTAGCCATGTAATCTTATCTCCTTCTCACTCATATTCTGACAGGTACCAAGCCTGCCTAGGGTATCTCCCTAGAAAGTTCATTTCTATAATCACACTTGTCCCCACCTGAAGTGTTGTAGTCCCCATCTAAGTAGCCTCCCCACCTCCAATTTCTCATCTCTCCAAGCCGTCAAATACACAGCTACCAGCTCAATCTGTGGGATTCTCTGGGGTTGAGACAGTTAGAAGGAAGAGGGTAAACGCCAGTGTCCTTGGCATGGTCTGGCATGGTCGATTGTCTGTGCAGCATCTCTGAATAACACCCAGAATAGCATTTAAATAGGCGCAAGGAGAGAAGCTACGAGCATCCCAAACCACTCTTCAGAACCTTAATGACTCCCCATTGTCTACAATATCACACTGATGTTTAAAATCTTGGGTGACCTTTCCTACCTCCTTACTAAGAGCTGGTATTCTATAATCCAACCACATATAACTGTTCAACTAAGTTCTATCTGCTGGAATAGCCTCCTTTCTTATTATTCTAATGCCTAATCCAATACCAAAAACATTTTCTGCATTATTTCCATCTCTCATTTATTCCACCTTTCATTGGATTTTACAGCCCATTTAAACTATGTATGGCAATTAAATTATTAACTGCATCATTGCTATATTTTCTTAGGATGATCGCAGTGCCTAGAACACAGGAGGGCCTTTGTAAATTCCTTCTGAATTAATTGATCATGCTAAATAATAACTGAGACGATCAGAGGTCATAAGTCTACCTTGGACTGGGGAAATTTCCATCCATAATATTTTGTGTTCGTGCTCCAGAAGCATATGTATAAGCCAGTTTTAGGCACTGAGTAATTCAAAATAAGAACTGTCAGCTTTTCCTACAATGTGCCTGGACCTATCCATGTTTTGTTTTTTTTTTTCTTTATTTTTCCTAGATTATCTACAACATTGTCCTTCCCTTATCTTTAGGGAATGCCATAGCTTCTTTCATTAGTATTCTAATTTTAATTAAAAAAAACTATTTATTTGGAGAATCAGTTACATTTCTTTTCTGTTCAAATTTTAATAATACTCAGTACAATCCACAGTTCCCAGAACAAGATAAGCATCCTAAATCTACAAGGAGTCAGAGAGAACACCTTGCGCCTATTTAAATGCTATTCTGGGTGTTATTCAGAGATGCTGCACAGACAATCGACCATGCCAGACCATGCCAAGGACACTGGCGTTTACCCTCTTCCTTCTAACTGTCTCAACCCCAGAGAATCCCACAGCCATACGTTTGTGTTATTAAATACCAATGAGAAGCAAATGGTTAAAAGGGACTTCTGAGTTCATTGCTTTTCTTCCAGTATTTACGAACAAAATGTCAAAAAAAATTTCACAGCATAAGTGCATTTAGAGAAGGCTAAGAGCAGCAGAAAACCAGATGACACATTCTGGAATGGTAGCAATCAAGGTTCTATTCAATCCTTCCCCCCCACCCCATGCATCAGAATATTTTCCCCTTTGAAACTTCTTGCACAGTTGCACAGGTGTATTGAATTCACACTGATCCACCAAAAAAAAGGCAAGAAAATTGTTCCTATGTCAACATCATCTAGAAATTTCAGCAAATTCGTTAAGATGCAAAGATTAAAAATAATCCACTAAGGGTTATTTCCTATTATCTGAAAAATGGTGATGCTTTTCAGCTGTGAATAACCTGTTGCTCTAACCATAAAGTATTGGTTGAGAAAAAAAAAGTGTGGCTACCTCTTCACCAGGTACTGGGAAGGTATATGGCTAGGCCAGGAGTCAGCAAACTTACTATAAAAGGCTAGGCAGTAAATATTACAGGCTTGGAAAGATATATAGTCTCTGTTGCAACTACCCAACTCTGCCTTGTAGCTCAAAAGCAGCCATAGGCACTAGGAAACAAATGAGCATTTCTGTGTTCCAATAAAACTTTATTAGCAAAACAGCCAGCCAGCCTGCAGCCAGAGTTTGCCTTGGGTTAGACTGTATATTCTTTAATTATAGTGATCATATCTTTATTAGTAACCATTGCATCTCCACTGTCCAGATGAGTGTCTGACACACAGCAGGTGCCAAATAAATACTTGTAAATACAAAAATTAGTTTTTAAAAACATAGTGCTTGTCCTCAAAAAGCTTACCATCCACCTTTTCATGCGGAACAAAGGCCAGAAGATGTAGAGTAAAAACAAAATTTCAATGAACGTAGATTCAAGGTTAGCTTCTTGACTCACCATCAACTCACTCTACCAACTATAATGAGCGTTTATATTTTAACTGTGTCCTCATATCTTGAGGACCCAGTTTTCCTAACTACCAAGATTGGGTTTAGGGTAAGGTTTAAGTTGTAAAACCAATGTATTTAATGTCTTTTCAGGTTGCTTTTGTGAAGCTCAGCTCATGTCAGAAAACCCAAAAGAAGCCCCAAGAAATTCACAAGATAAAAGAGACTGAGGTTGACCAGATAACCAAGTCCCCCACTCTATTCACTTTTACCTGTCACTTCTGATATCATGTACTACTCCCATGGCATGGAAGATAAATCAGACCCCATTCCGATCATCAACAGAGCTCTAGCCAACCTCCTAAGAGAGCTAACTAAGAGAGAGATAGCAAGAATGGAGGCACATTCAGAAAGACAAGTGTTATTTCATATGGAATTTTCATCCTAACCAATACAGGTCATCACCTGGGGGACTGTAGCTGGATCTTGGTTTGACACAAGGTGATGACCAGTATTATCAGAGTCCCAAAATAAAGCAGATGGCACACTCATGATAATTCTAAGGATAGTTCATTTACAAAGACATGGACAGGATACAGGAAAACCACGAAGGATGATACAACACCCCAAGGTTAATAAGAAAAGAGAATCACCACCCTTACATCCAAAGGGACGGGGAGGAAGAGTTATGTTAGTCCTGAAGGAGAGAGTCATCTAGAACAGGTCACCAGGGGAGGAAGAGTGACCATGTGTTGCGTGGCATGGCTAGATGGAAGCGACCTCACACAGAGAGAAGCAGGAGAGTCATTCACTATTCTCACTTCCCTGCTTCTCTCTGATTTCCCACTGGGGCTCCTGATTGGTCAAACTGAACCATAAGGCAAATGGCAAGGAAGTCTATCAGTGTGGAGGTCAGCCTCCAAGGGCAGAGAGCAGGGTGGGGACAATGGGGAGCAGATCTAGAGGGACAAAGAGAAGATGTCTGGCACTAATGGAGCCCAAAGGAGCTGAAAGCTCATTACACTGAGGCTGTCCTCTATGAGGACTAACAGCATCAGGGCAGCATCAGATTGATCACCCACACAATTCCATTTTTCTCCTGAATGAGATTTTCACCACTGTCTACAAGGAAATGAATTGAGCAATTTTCTGTTCCCTGCAGTGTAAGGAGAATCTCTTGCCAACCACTCTCACTTAGCAGATGGTAGGTGATACCGTGAGGCCTGTTTGGCTCCTTGTAAGGCAAACGGCACGAGAGAGCACTGGAGATGGGAGTCCCGGTTTCCAGCTCTGCCTCTGTTCCCAAGTAGCTATGTGACCATGGGCAGGTCACTTCTCTTGGAGTTTAGCCCTACTTTCCTAAGCTAAAAAAAATTAAGTCATTATATCTAATGATCTGTACTCAGGCTTCTTAACCTTGAGTTCTCTTGAAATTATTTAAAACCTTTAAAAAATTTTGTGCACTTGAGCATTTTTCCATCAGAATAATAATGGCTCCGTCTACTCAAATACATACTACCAACTAGGCACTTTGGCATTGTGCTTAGCTTGTTCGTTCTCTCTCTCTGTGTCTAGAAAAATCTCATTCAATCCTCACAACAACTTAGGAAGCTCATGAGTCTTTTTCTATTATATCATTGAGTGACTTGCCCAGCACACATGGTTAGGAAGTGGCAGAGCCAGGATTCTCCCCATGCTCTGTAACCACCAAGATCATGCCCCACCTCCTTCTCCGAGGTCAGACACACACACGGCTAAGGATGCCATGTGCGTGAACTGCTCCTGCAGGACCAGCCTCAGGGCGTCATGGGAAGGCTTTTTTCCAGAAGTGAAAAGGCTTAGAAGTTTGGATGCTGAGGTTCTCATTGGTGTCTCATAGTGAGAGATGGATCGGGGAGGAGCAATTCCAGACTGATGGAGTTAAGCCCTGCTGAGCGGAGGAGCTCTGGGGATGAGGGAGACACCACAGATAGCAGACCTGAAGGCCAAGGAGGCCTTGAAGCGGAGCAGGAGGTGCTTCCTCTCTTGCTGAAGATGATTTTTCCTGGATCATCTGATGAAGTAAGTATCCTCATCATCTTTATAGCTGCCTCAGGAGGCTCCAGAGGAGAAGCTCCTCCATCCTAAAGGGAGACCTCATGCAGACTTTCCAGAGAGCAGAGCCAGCAGAAGGCTGGGGTTCTTGGTGCTCTGTGACCTGGCGTGTCCCGGCTGCTAGAGACATGAGAGCCACATGCTAGCATTGCTGCTGCCTGCTTTGCCACCATCTGGAGAGCCTCTCCACCAGGCCTTGGCTGCCCTTTGAAAGCCAAGCTGATCTGTTATTGCTTATTCCAAACGGGGCAAATGCTTAAAGAGCAACTGTGAGGCCAAGATATCCCATCTGGGATGCCCCAAGATACTCTGAGACCAAGAAGGGCTTTTCTGACCTATCCTCTAAGCTCCGAAGTGGGAAAACTCCCTCTGGGCCAACAGGTATTCTTCCCGCTAGCCTGGTCAGTGGATGTCACCTACAGTGAGATACCAGGGGCACAGTTCTGCTGAAGAAATCTCATTCCAGGGAGGAAAGAACTTGCGGGCCTCTCTGAAAGGGCAGTGAAGACCTTAGAGTTTATCAGCCCTGAACCTCAGGATGGGATCCTCCACTGGGCACAGGCAGCCAGCAAACCAGGTTCATTTCCTCCGTGCTGGCACAGCCGTGGCAACAGCAAACCTTGGCAGCCCTGTCTGACCTGGAGCACAGATGTGAAACACTCTGCGTGACCTGGCGAGGCCTCTAGATCCCGCTTGGTTCTGCCAAGGGCCGTCTCTGCACAGCCCATCAGTCCCTGTAATCCCTGCCTTATTGCCAGGCTGCACGGATGGCTTCGGTTGTCTCTGAGCTGCCTGAAGCCTGCAGTCTGCCGCCACTGCTGGTGCCAGAAACCCCGCTCCAGTACCCAGAGCAGGAGGGACTCTGAGGCTCTCCCTCTGGGTGCCAAGATGGAAAGGGATTCCTGGCGTTGCCCTTCTTAACCTAGAGAACTGTGAAGATCTCTTTGAGTGGTCCAATAGTAAGAAATCAGTTGATGTATGTAAACCTGCTCCTAATTCAGCCTGGTAGCCTGTGATGATATATCTGCAAGAAACAGGTTTTTCCTTCAGCTGTTTTGCTTATTCCCATAGCTTCCTACCAACGACAGTGACTTTGAGAAACCTGGGAACCTCGTTTTGTCTTTAAACTTTGGCACCTGGCTGTTTGAATTATTGTTGACCCTTGAACAGCACAGATCTGAACTGCACAGATCCACTTATCCATGTCCCTTAAACCAACTTTGACCATCCTCTCTGTGAGACGCAGCAACAAGGACCCAAAGGAAGAGGCCCCAACCTCTAGAAATATTCAAGTAGGTGAAACACAACCCAGAATTTCCACTCCAGCAGGAACTCTTACATGTGGAAACCAGGAGACAGTTTCAAGAATGGCCAGTGCGGCATGAAAGTGATGCTTTTAAGTGAAATAACCCAAAGATATGTGAATAATAGAATGTATACATTCAGTGTGGAAAAGCAATGCATGTCACACTACCCAGCAGTGACAGTTGAGTCAACTACAACCCTAGATATCAGTGAAGATCAACTCCGAAGCATAAGGTAGGGTGAAAGAAGTCAGGAAAAATGCAGATAAGACAACCATATGACATTGAAAATACAACATTGAAACGTGCAAAACAATTAGAATAGGATTGAGCGTTCAATACGTAGGTGGCAGAACTGTAAGGTAAAGCAGGGACGTCATTAACACGCTAGCCAGGATGACGAATCCCTCTGGGCTTGCACGAACTGGAGCAGGGTGTGACTCAGAAGGGACACAGAGGTCCTTCTAGGGGAAAAACGTTCCATGTCTTCATTTGAGAGGTAGGTACCAAGTGGTCTATCTTATTCTTTCTCTCTTTTTATTGAAGTATAGTTGATTTATAGTATTATGTTAGTTTCAGGTATTATAGCATAGTGATGCAGTATTTTTAGATTATACTCCACTAAAAGTTATTATAAGATAATGGATATAATTCCCTGTGCTGTACAATATAGTCTTGTTGCTTACCCGTTTTATACACAGTAGTTTGTATCTTTTAATCCTATACCCCTAATTTGCTCCCCCCCGCCCTCTCCCCTCTGGTAACAACTAGTTTGTTCTCTACATTTGTGTCTGTTTCTGTTTTTCTATATACATTCATTTGTATTATTTTTTAGATTCCACATATAAGTGATATCATACAGTATTTGTATTTCTCTGTCTGATTTATTTCACTAAACATAGTTATTCTCTAGGTCCATCCATGTTGCTGCAAATGGCATTATTTCATTCTTTTTTATGGCTGAGTAATAGCCCATCGAATATATACACCACATCTTTATCCGTTTGCCTGTTGATGGACATGTGGGTTGCTTCCATATAAATAGTGCTGCTGTGAACATTGGGGTGCATGTATGTTTTCAAATTAGTAGTCTGCTTTATTCTTATTCTTTAAACTGTACACCTATTTTGTAGACACTTTTATACATGTGTGCATGTTTCTATGTCATCACCTATAGTAAGTACCATGAAGGTAGGGTTTTACCTGTTTTTATTGCCTGGTCACCAGCATATGGAAGTGTGCATATACAGCTGATATGCAATACATATTTTTGAATAATTGGACAAATTCATTACTTAATGAACATTTTCACAATATAAATTTTAATAATGTTTAAAATATTAAAACCAATAGACAAGAGTACTTTTGGCATAAGGTCCACACATACTGATGAGAGACACAAAGAGAATGGGATGAAGTGAGGGGAGAGGTGTTCACTGTGACCAGTGTCATCCAGAGAGGACAAGCCAGACAGGGAGGATGGGAAGGAGAGAGGGGAGGGAGGGGGAATTCTAAGCCCAAGGACCAACACAATAATTATTACTATTAACTGAATTGTTACATTGTGCCAAGATCTTATTTGATATTCATTACATATAAGATAAATGCCATTATTACCTTCATTTCACAGATGAGCTCATGACTTTCAAAGGTCTAGGAAGTAGACTCGTGGCCTCGTCTGTCTGACTCTAGCACAGATACACGGGGAACATACGGGGGGAGCTCAGCTGGGGGATGGGGAGTGGCTCCTCCTAGGCTGGGCTTCCCAAGCTCAGCTCTGACCCCCCGGAGCTCACTCCTGGGCCCAGCCCCATTGCTCCATGCTCAGAAGAGACTGTGTGTGGGGTGCCCAGATCCTCTGAGGTGAGAGTGAGTGAGTAGCTGATGACTAGTGGTGAGTCACCTGCTTCTCATCCGGTGGCAGCGAAGGCACCATTATCTCAGCAGAGATCCTCTTCCTGCAAAAGGCAGATGCAGGCTGAGGAACTGGGGTTTTGCAGCTCAGATTTCCAGTGATGCCTGAGCACCAGATGAGGTAAATGGGACGGCAAGCCAAGTCCATACTTAGAAACAGTCATGGAAACTTCCACTCTTCAAAGAGAAATCCTCTTATATGTTCCAGGGAAAATTAATACTAAGAAGAAAAGTAATAATGGCAGCATTTACCCAGTACCAGGCTCTATGGTAAGTACTTTATATGCTCAAAAGAACGGTGCAAGGTACTTATTATCTCCATTTTACCAATGACTTGCCCAATGTGATACAAACTCTAATCTATGTGTGTAGGACTCAAATCCAGGTTGATGGGCTACAGAACCTCAGTTTTTAATCACATCCCTCTACTGCCTCTTGGGCGTGACAATGCAGGGAAAGGGTCAGAAGATACCTGGGAAATTGTCAAGTTAAGGAGGGGTGACATTGCTCACCATATATCCAGGACTCTGGATAAGGATTTAGTTGGGTGTCCTTGGTTCACTTCATCAAGAACTCTCTGCCTTCATCCCCTCCATTTGCTTCCCAGACCTCCAGAAAATGTGTCTCTGAAAGTTCACCAGATTAGCAGGGACCAACCTTAAGGTTGTGCCTCTCCTTGCAAGGCTAATAAGGATGTGTGTTAAATTCCTCCCGGGAGCTCACTGTGTTTCCCTTTTGCATTAAGTTAAAATTCAGACACATTTTCATCTTCATTTCACCTTGAGCTTCTATTGGCAGTAGTTCCCACTGCCTTAGCTTTCAGTTGCTCTGTTTTTTCCTCCACATCACCCAAACTCCTGTAAGACTTGAGTGGAAAGTTAATGCTCTGAGACAGATATGCAAGGCACCTAGGAGGGTTTGCAACTTTAAAAGATCCTTTTAAAAATCTAGCATAAAATGAAGACACAAATCAACACTTCCTGACTTTATCTTATTTGTAAGTTTGGATTTTCTCAAATCGGGACTTCTTTCTAAATCAGATCTCATTTGTGTTATGAGAAAAATATGATAGGGAAAAGAGAATCTATAAATGGAGAAAAAGGATACTCGAGGCTTATAACACAAAACCCTAGCCCCTCTCCTGACTCTATCTTTTAAACCTGAAAGGCGAAATTTTATTAAATTGCTTCCAATTTATACACTGGAAACAGAGCCTAGACAGACTCAATTACAGTCCTTTCCAAATTAGGATTCATCTAGCCTCCACCCTGGGCTCAGACCAAATTAGATCTCTTAGCCCTGCCTCCCTCATGCGCACAGCAACTGCACCAGTTCTCTGGTGGGCTTCACGGGTGTGGTCGGAGGGCAAAGGCCCTGGGCAGCTGCCCCAGTTGCAGCAATTATCTCCGTGCAGTTTACCCTGTGCCCTGTCACTGCTGAAATGTGAAACATAGGCGAAAAGAAAACAGACTGAACTGGCCTCATCCTGCCTCTCCCCAATGCCACAGAGGGCTTACAAAGATGTTTTTGGTATCACGTAGCAAGAAAATTGCCAAGAAGAGACCTTCAGAAGAGTCTCTGAGAGACTTAACACTGTGATCAGTGGGAAAGCTATAAAAATGGAAGAAGAAAATCAAAAGAGAAGGTCAGACAGTACAAGCAGGGAGTCTCAAGGTGGTGTTAGATGAAAATTTAAAATACTTGAAGATGGCTGGTCCAAAAAAGAGGCATCATTTTAAGAATAGACAAAACTGAAAATAGGCACTATGGACTGCAGTGCAAAGAGAAGAGAATGCTTCTAATATCTAAATGCTTATAACACTTGGTGTCTGGTTGACAGGTGCAGGATTTTGTAATGAAGTTTCTACTTCCTCCACCTCTTCCTGTACACCACTCTCCCATACGCATATGAAACAAAAAGAGAGATATATGACCCTGTCCACTAAGATTCATCCCTTCCCTTTGCTGCCTCTAGAGTTTCCACTTTAGTCAGTTGATTCTCAGATACTTCGTGGTGTACAATTAGGAGTTAGATGGTGTTGTTACTGCCTCCACTATTGCTAAAAATAACAACAAAAGTAGCTAAGATTATTGAGTGTTTACTGTGTACCAGGCACTGTGTTTTGTTGTTTTAGTGAAGCATAGTTGGTTTACGTGTTGTGCTAGTTTCTGGTGTGCAGCAGAGTGATTCAGTTTTGTATACATATTTTAGATTATTTTCCATTATAGGTTATTACAAGATATTAAATATAGTTCCTTGAGCTATACAGTAGGACATTGTTGTTTATCTATTTTATATGTACTGTTAGTACTGTGTATCTGTTAATCCCAAACTCCTAAATTATGCCTCCCTCCCTTTTCCCCTTTGGTAACAATAAGTTTGTTTTCTATGTCTGTGAGCCTGTTTTTGTTTTCTAAATAAGTTCACTTGTATCATTTTTTTAGATTCCACATATAAGTGGTATCACATATTTGTCTTCCTCTGTGTGACTAATTTCACTTAGTGTAATAATCTCTGGGTCTATCCATGTTGCTGCAAATGGCAATATTTCATCCTTTTTTATTGCTGAATAATATTCCATTTCTCTCTCTCTCTCTCTCTCTCTCTCTCTCTCACACACACACACACACACACACTACATCCTCTTTATCCATTCATCTGTCTATGGACACTTAGGTAGCTACCATATCTTGGCTATGGTAAATAGTGCTGCAATGAATATTGGGGTGCATGTATCATTTTGAATTAGAGTTTTCTCCAGATATATGCCCAGGGGTGGGATTGCTGGAAGCTCTATTTTTAGTTTTTTAAGGAACCTCCATACTATTCTCCATGACAGCTATACCAATTTACACTCCCACCAACAGTGTAGGAGGGTTCCCTTTTCCCCACACCCTCTCCAGCATTTACAATTTGTAGACTTTTTGATGATGGCCATTCTGACTACAATGAGGTGGCAGCTCCTTGTAGTTCTGATTTCTATAACAATTAACAATGTTAAGCATCTTTTCATGGCCAGGCACTGTTTTAAGCATTTTACAAGCTTGAACTCAGTAATCATCATAGTACTTTCCTCACAGGATGAAATGACCACAGTATGTACAAGAAAGCAGAGGCAGAAACAGTTTCTTACATTCCGGTATTACACAGCTTGTAAGTAAGTATACCAGAGAAGCTGGAGGGACGATCAGAAGATTTAGGCAACTGGACTCAGTCCACATCACATAACCCTGGAAGGGGTGAGAGAGGAAGAAAAGAGAAAAGCCAAATGGACTGAACATTAAGAAAGACTTTGGAGTTACCAGAGTAATAGCAGGTGGGAAAGAATTAAGAAGGAGAGAAAAAATACTTTTCAGAAACATTGCTATAGATTATGAATTGGATCAAATTTAATGTTCTTCAAGGGACACAAGTAAAAATTGAGGTTCCTTTTATAATATAATACTCTATGTTTGGATTGGGTTCTCGGATCCCAGCTCCATAGAGCATGAGGCATATAAGGGCCCTACTTTTATGAGGATTACACTTCTAAAGTGCAATCTTTATGGTTTTACATAAAGTGTAAAGCTTTATGGTTTCATATATATGGTCTCGCCGTTAAGCACAATAATCTCACGAGGATAAAGTGTAGTGATGATGTATATTTGCAGGAAGAGAACAGGCAGGAGTGAGGTACCTCCAAATAGCTTAGTAACAAGATGGTGGGACTTCCTAGGTGGTGCAGTGGTTGACAATCTGCCTGCCAATGCAGGGGACATGGGCTCAAGCTCTGCTCCGGGAGATCCCACATGCCATGGAGCAACTAAACCCGCGAGCCACAACTATTGAGCCCATGTACCACAACTACTGAAGCCCACATGCCTAGAGCCTGTGCTCCACGAACAGAAGCCACCACAATGAGGAGCCTGCGCACCACAATGAAGAGTAGCTCCTGCTCACTGCAACTAGAGAAAGCCTGTGTGCAGCATCGAAGACCCAACACAGCCAATAAATAAATAAATAAATAAATAAATAAATTTTAAAAAAAGTAACAAGATCGCTCCTCTGATAATTAAGCTATGAAATCAACAATGGATTCATCCATTGAACAAATATTTATGGAGCACCTCCTGTATAGCAGGGACTGTTCTACGCAATGGGATATAGTAGTGAACACAATAAACATTTTCTGGAGCTTACATTCTAGTAAGGAAAGAAAGAAAATAAGCAAATAAATGAATAAATATTTACCTTAATGTCAGTTAGTAGCCGACCCAGTGGTTCTGAGCAAAGATCTGCAAAGTCATCCTAAGAAGCCTGGACATCTACCAGCTCTGCCAGGTCCCATTTTCACCTATAGGCTTGAATGTGTCACCCAACAAGAGGGGAGGAGGTTGGGGAGCTATAGAAGAATGGGAGAGGGAGAGTTCTAGGAACCCAATATCAGAGCCCACCAAAAAAAAAAACAACCGGAGTAAAAAGCACTGTAGGAGACACATATTTCAAATCAAGCTCTACCCCTCCCAGCTGTGCAACTTTGGGCCAGTTATCTACCCTCTCTGTACCCCAGTTGCCTCAACTGTAATAATACTCCCTATATCTTAGGATTTGGGTATGCATTAAACAAGGCACTATCTATAAAATGTTTACCATAGTGAGCTCAATAAATGTTGCTTGCTATCAATACTATTGTAGTATCCCTACTGATGCAGCTGCTGGCTCTAGGAAAATTGGGGAAACTCATTAAGCTGATGGCAAAGACTGGCTAACATTTATGACAAGAGTCCAGCTTGGTGACAGTGGTCCTCTGAGATTCAAAATATGTCTCATGACATCTCTCACTACGTTTTTGAGAATTAAATGACATAATCTTTGCTTAGCACGCAGGTGGTGCTCAATAAGTGTTGGCTGTGAGATCACATGTGATGGTGCCACTATGTCTTCCTACATCCACACTCCTCAGTGCTGCCGCCCTAAGACAGCTCTAAAGACCTGAAGACTAGAACCCTGGGGCAGAAGCGGTACCTTGAGAAGGACAGGAAAGTAGCCATCGGAGGAAGACGGGGACAAATGCTTGGAAGAACGCTTCCCAGGGCCGGCACATCCCACCCGCCAGCTACCTGGTTCCCTTCAGGACCTGTGCTGCTCAGGATGGACCCTTTTGGAAACAACTGTCCTCATAGCCAAGCTCACCATGTTCAGCCCTGCCGTACTCTGCTAAGGGCTCTCTCTGGCTGGAGGAGCAGGGGAGGCAGCCTGAAGTAGGCAGGTGTCGCCCCCAGCTTCCTTGCTTTCTGAAGCAGGGTGAGTTTGAAACATGGTCTCCACCATGCACCAGAGGCCTCTGCAGGATTGAACTCCAGCTGCCCACACAGTAATCCACTCGTTAACGCATCTTTTTTATTCCCTTTCCTCTCTCACATCCCCACTTCCCTACTTATGCTTCCTAAGATCACCTGAATCCCAGTTTCAGGGTCTGCTTCAGGGGGAACCCAGCTCACTAGCTCAGCTGGGCTATTCTGCTTGTCTCATCTGGGGTCACTCATGTCTCATCTGGGCAGTCATTTGGTGCCTCATCTAAGACAGGATCGTCTAAGGTGGCTTGACTCCCATCGGGAAGGTGGTGCTAGCTACCAGCTGCTTGGTCTAGAAGGTTTCAGCTGGAATGGCTTCTGTCTGCTCCACCTGTCCGCTCTTCCTCCAGTAGGCTAGCCTTGGAAGTTTCACAGTGTCATGTCTGTAACCTTCTGTGGGTCAAAGCCAGTCACAAGGCCAGCCCAGATGTAAGGGATACTTCATCTCTGGATGGAAGATGCTTCAGAGATACATTGCAAATGGCATGGGTACGATTTGGGGACGTATCTGTGGCCATTTTTATTTTAATCTACTGTGTATTGGAATGGTTGAGACAAACAGCAAATACATAACAATGTCTATCACAAGAAAAAAATTGTAATTATACATGGTGACACATACTACTAAGACATTGTGATTATTTCACAATCTATACAAATATCAAAACATTATGTTGTGCACCTGAAGCTAATGTCAGTTATATCTCAAACAAACCAGTGCTTAGAAGTTCTCAACCCTGTTTCCCCATAAGAATTACCTGAAGAGCTTTTCAAAAAAACTACCAGACCCTCTACCACACAGCAATTAAATCAAGGATTGATGCTTGGGAATCCACATGAGTAACCAGCTTCCCAAATGGTTCTAACGTTCAGCCAGCTTTGTGAATCCCGAGCTAAAGCGCATTGAAGGAAAAATAAAGCAGGGTAGGGGAATCTATAGCAATGAGAGGACTGTTAAGATGTGGACGTCAGGGAAAGGCTCCCTAAAGAGGAAACCTTTGACCTAGGACCCAAGTGAACCAAGAGAGCCCCAGAACCTTGGTGCCATTGGAAGAGGAGAGGTAAGCAAGTGAGAATACTGAGGCCAGAGGTAGGGAGAAGTCTGGGGTGGCAGGAGCCGACATGGAGGAAGACACACTGGAAGAACGGTCCAGACCACGCAGGCAGTGCCTTGAAAGAATGTTCTGCTCACTTTCCCAGAGTCAAGGTCTTATGGTTGATCTGGTTTATCTGTCACCTCACTTGGTTTTTGCAAAGAGGAGAAGCAGTAAAGAACCAACTGAATACTGTCTGTCTGCGGCAGGGCACACGACTTTTAACGAGTAATTTTTTTAAAAGAACTTGCTAATTCAACGGCAGTCGCCAGGAAACAAAGGTGGAGAGGAGGAGAGTGCCATAGGAGAAAACAAACAGCAGCAAAAGCACTGCTTCAGAGAACACAAGCGTGGGGAGTAAAGGACCTCAACACTGAGCGTTCATGGGCGGCAGGTGCTTCACTTCATGGTCCCACGTCCCACAGCTAATTAGCAGCTGAGAGAAGATAAGGGTGCAGGGATTCCAGCTCCTGCTTCCCTCCACCACACTTCCTTTCCACCCCCCCATCCCCACTCAGTCTGTCTGTGCCATACACATGTAGGAACCACCAGAGGGATCTTCAGCATCTTAAGCCCCTCTCCAACAAAGCATCTGACTAGCTATGAGCTGCCCTGGGAGAAACCGGCTCAGCATGGAGTTATTCACACACCTCCGTCTGTCCAAGCCGGAGGCAGCTACATCTGACCCCCGCCCCCGGGGAGTCACCTTAGACGGTAAGGAGGACGTGGTGTGGCCCAATTCCCAGTGACAGTGTCCCCAGCAAGAAGGAACAGTCCCAAAGAGAAAAATAAGGTGCAAACTAGAGACCTCTAAAATCACCAAGTGAAAAATGGTCAGTGTCCCCTCCCCAGATACTATGTGGGGGGAGATTCCACCAGCCCCTTTCCTGCTCCTATGGGATCCACGTCAGTTTTCACTGCACAGAAAGCTGCCAGCCCACAGCCTCCCCAAGGCCAGGCCCTCCCTGAGGCCCTGCATGAGAATTAAGCAGGAGGAGGATGGTTGTTCAATAGGCAGAATCCCAGGGCCCTCTCCAAACCCACTGAATCAGAACCTATGGCGTTGGGACCTCGGACTGCTCATTTTAAGCACACTCCCCAGGTAATGCTGTTGCAAGTTAATAGTCACAAATTTAAAGGAAAACGTAAATGTAATTCTCAACCCCACAGCAACCAAGAGAATTTCTCTTTCATCAGCCTGATAGGAAACCCCTGACCCCAAACCCTTTTCCAAAACATACCGCTGAATAGGAGGCCCCAGAGCAATAGCGTGAGGCCCAGCTCTAGCAGAAAGAGGATATTTCCCGAAGGAAGTGCTTTCAATAAGCTTGGAAAACAATTTACTCTGCAGCCCACACTGCCTGCAGCAGCCTCCTAGCTCTCCGTGGATTAGAAGGATCTTGCTAAACTCGAATAAGGAGACCCTCATGACCAGAGGTCTTAGCTGGCTTGAGCCCCTGCCCCAGTTTGGACACTGACATTGTTGATGGAACCCCAGCACACAGTCCTGGGAGAGGAGAGAAGCAGGGCCCTGGCTGGCCGCATTTCTCGTAGGTGTAAAGGTTTGGCTTGGTCCAAGCTAGTTCTGTTGGAGACACAGACTTTAATTAATTGGCTGCGGTGATGTGGGTAAGAAAGGGTGAAGGAGGACAAGGCCATTGAGGCAGGCAGGGCCTGCCGGTCAGCCCCACTCCACCTCCTGGGCAACCAAGCTCTTTCTAGTCTCTCTTCCTCTCTCCCCATTTCTCCCTCCTCTTTCTCTCTTTTTCCTTTGTGCTCTTTTTACTGTTCTCTTCTCTCTGTCTCTCCCTTCCATGTCCTCTTTCCTTTTCTCATTCTCTCTACCTTTTTCTGTCTTTTCTTCCTTTCTTCTCCTTCCCTCCACCCCTCTTCAATTTGCAACAAACATATACCAGGTGTCCCTTCTGTGCACAGCCCTGTGGACAGCCCTGAAGAGAGAGGAGCACACCACCAGTGGTCTCTAAAAGATCCCAACTCACAGGGAAGATCCAAGGAAGAGGCAATTGCAATTCAGTTACAAGGCGGGGACGCCTAAACTAGGCATCTAATCCAGGCCACAGCTCAGGGAAGTGATGTCTAGTCAGACTCTTGGGAGGTAAACTTGCAGTAGGCCAGCAAAGGGCTGGAGGAGGGGTAAAGAGTGCTCCAGGCTGGTGTAAGTTCCTAATTCAAGAGAAACCTGGCACCTCTGAGGGATTGTGAGGGTCCAGGGCTGCCAGGCGTGGTTGTGCACGTTGCCTCCCCCAAGACACTGGGTCCTAGAGCCGCCCAGGAGCGAAAGGCTTCCTTTGAAAGGAGCCTCCTGTGTTTGGCTCCTATATTGAGAGGAGCGTTATGGCAGATTCTTCTACTGTTACTCTTCTTCATGGTACGTTGGCAAAAGAGTGGGACAAGAACAGCAAAGCAGGAGATTAAGTAGAAGCATCTTTCTCTGCTTGTTCAGGGACGTGGCATGATATTCTCAGCCTCTACCCAGTCTGAGGCTCACCAGATCTAACTAAAGCTGGAATGTCTTCCCCAGCACTTTATCCTTACCAGGTATATTTGGTACCCCTGTCTTCAGATTAGTCTCTCTTCCCTGAAGTCACCCATGCCCTTGGATTGGATTGCATGGAAATGTTTTGTTTCCCAATAATTCCAGCCAACATTTACCTAGTGATGCCTCATTACCATTTAGAGAACAAGCTTCATGATGTACATCAGGAATCATCACTTATTCTCCCCTTCAGGAAGAAGAGACGTTTGATATATTGCATTCTTTTTCAGAGTTTGGCTCCATCTCTGATCAAAGGCTCTTTAAACAGTTAGATGCACTTAAGAGACATTTGCATACTTTCCTAGTAATTAAAACCCATTTAACTGGTCAGGGAGATGATTCTCAGCGATGACAAAGGTGGCCTCAAGACACATCAGCAATAACTTCCTTCACCTTCCGAACTAAAACCACAAGAAAACTAAGGGTTGCCTCTCAACATCTTTTTCCTCTGCAGTCGAAACCCAAAATAGACTTTAGTCTGATTGAAGTAGTATTGACTCAACCTTGTCCATCAGACTTCTTTGAAGGAACAGTTACTTGGCAGTAACCTTTAGAATCCCACTCAGAAATGGGATTCTGAAATATTTAGGGAAAGTAATATATATTGTTATCTTCGGGGAAGATGTTTCTAAATGAGTAGACTTCATCTTCTTTGTGTAGAAAACCTATCTGTTTGCAGAGAGAGTAAATGGGGGAGGAGGCTCCTCTGGTATTTAAAATCTGCATTATCAGAAAAGGGAAAAAACGTGTGTTTGCCCTTCAATGGGAATGACTGGTGAGAGAAACGCATACTTACGCAGTAGCCTGTCCCCAAGCACAGGGACATGGGTAGAAGACGTCACAGTCCCAAAGGCATGGCTGAATGTCATAGACAGAGACTAAGAGAACCTGGAGGGCTGTCCTGCTCAACTTCTTATTCTAGAGATGAGAAAACTGGGGCTCAGTGAAGCCAAGTCACATGCAACTCAGTGGCAGTGCTAAGATGAGTCCCCTTATCTTCTGCGAAGAACTTTCTCAGTACCGTGATGCTCCCTGATTTACAGTCCTTTATTTCATTAATTCATGAGGGCTCAGCTCTGTGGGGATCCAGAGAAAATAAATGACAAATGACATAGTCCCTACCCACAAAGAGTTTTTGATTTTTCTAATCATCCTAAAATAATGTCATTATTGTTTTTGAGCTAGCCCACTGACCTGGAGAACCTCTTAGGCTGTATTTAACACAACACCTTTCTTGTCTACAAAGATATAAGATTAATCCACAACTACTGTTTCCTGAGCATTTACTGGAATCAGTGGGAGACAGTGGCTTCAAGCATTGAGAACAGAAGCTGACGTAGAAAAGAGGTGCTTTCTTCTCTATATAACGGACCAGAAACAGGAGGTAGTAAATTGTGTGTGCAGACATGTGCGTGTGTGTGTGTGTGTGTGATTTTAGGCTAAAATGACACATACCTAACACATGTATGGATTTTGATATCAAACAGATTGGGCTCAAATATCAACTCTGATAAAATTTAACGTGTGATCTTGGCCAAAGGAGGTAACCTCTCTCAGCATCAGTTTCTTCACATCCAAAGTAGGAATATCCTACTCACAACTGTCATGGAACCCTAGTGTGAAGATTGAACGAGGCAGAGAACATGAAGTCCCCGTATCCCGTGGATAAAGGAGAGGCTGGTTTCTCTTTTAGGGGTCATCATGATTAGGGAGAGTGGAGAAAGGAGCTCTCTACTCTCTACTGATATTTTCCCATATTCTTCAATTCTCCAGGATTAACATGTTTTCAACTGTGAAACAGAAGGGAAAAGACAGGAAGGAGACTTTATTAAGGATGAAAAATGGCTACAATTTTGAAAGTGGTCCTGTTGACAGAACGTGAGTACATTTTCAGAATAATTAACAGGAAAGCCAGGACTGAGGAAATTAATTGCTATTGATACAACTGCTTTCCAAATGGCAACCTTGAGGCTGATGCAGAGTGAGGCCTCAGTTTCTCAGATTCACTGCAGCACCTCGAGAAACGGGGTCAGGGAAGGCCTCCGTTGATAAGCGGCTCACTGCACTGGGAGAATGAGGAGGTGGATCTGTCCATCAAAACAATCTCTTCCAAAGAGGGGAATAAATATTTAAGCCTCTACCATGTGCTCAGCCTGTACTAGCTGCCTTTGCATGCACAAATTTAAATATTTTGTCAATCTGATAGATTAGGTATAAGTAACTCTCTTTTATAGATGAGGTCATTGAGGGCAGAGAACTTGCCCAAGGACACCTGTTTAGAAGTCAACAGTCATTTAGAACCCATGCCTGCCTAACTCCAAACCTTATGCTTTTTCCTCTCTACAGGACCACGTTCCATGAAGTGTGGAGCAGGTATGAAGGGAGGTTGGCTTGGGACAGTAGGTGCTGGGTTCACTGTATTGATGATTATTTCATTTGTGCTAGATTTTAGAACCATCATTGAGGAGCTGGGTGAATTTGGCAAGTTACTTGATATGTCTAATTTGTACCTCAATTTCCACATCTGTAACTATTTTGTGATTTTGAAGACATCATTTCCATCCTACAGGGATGCTGAGAGATTTAGAACCTTTAGACCCTATGAAACCACCTACTCTCATTCAGAATGCTGCCAGAGCCTAACTTCACAGAGTAAAGAATGAGCAGAGATGTCTATAAGAAAGTGTGTGTGTGTGTGTCTGTGTCTGTGTGTGTGTATGTTTGTGTGTTGGAATAGAGGGTATAAATTCAAGTTCCATATTATTTCCTTTCCTCAGAGTCAACTCAGTCCTTATCACTAACCTAGGTTAAACCATCCTCATGTTTCTCAACCTTCTTTTTCCAAATTTTCTAGAGTCTTCTGACTGCAGGAGACCAGAAGAACTAAATACATGGCTGAGAGTCGGGTAAGCCACCGGATCCAGGATTTAATGGACATTGGTGAAATTGAAAAATGGTACAATCTTGAGTCCAATCCCTGTGGAAACCACAAGGCAAAGCCCCAAATGTCAGGGGACTACCAGTTCTAACTAGTGGATGAAAACTTACAGCAGCTATGGTGGAATGAGACCAGCATGCACACTGGAGACTCCAAATTCAAGTCTCAACTTCAAGATTACTGGCTGCATGGCCTTAGGCAAGGATTCTTCTAATGTGTATCCTTGCTCAGGGACTCCTTATTGGTCTGGCCAGAACTTCACTGTCTGCACTCTTTTCTCTTAATCCTCTTTTCTCCCCTCTCCTTTCTCAGATGTCATTCCTGTATCATGGTGTGAAGTCTTCATCTGCCCTCTGCTGCTCTTTCCTTCTTTATCCCTCACAGTTGGTTCTTCCAATAAATCTCATGCATATCTAATCCCATCTTGGTACTCTGTTCTCAGAGAACCTGAACTGACCCCTGTGGTACTGGAAGAGGTCTGAGAAAGCTTGGGGATGGGCACCAGCTGGTGATGAGGATCTCATCCTGAGTGGGGCATGAGGTAGGAATAGTCCCTGGCACAAGGTGGTGGCCTAATTGCTGAAGATTCACCATGGCAACCTGAGAAAGCATCCTGATGGAGAAGGCTGCCCTTGCTAGTGTGATAATTCAGGCACTTCAAAGATAATGGGGGAACTAATGCCTACAAGGACAGCAGAGTTTGCTAGACACCAGTAAGTTGTATTGATGCCCTGGAGGAGATGAAGAGAAACTAAAAGTGGTCAACAAATAGTCAATGGTTGAGTGTGGGGGCCAGAGGGCCTATTTAAAGGAAGTTCTTATCTTCTGCAGAGGGAGAATAGACAATGATACAGTTTTGCCCTAAGCCTATACTAACTCTCTTTCCCTTTCTAATAATACAGTCCAAAGAGATCTGGACTTTGGGGATATCCTACTGAATGTCACATTGATCTACTACATTCATGTTATGTTGATTAAGCAATACAAGCAAGAAATGGCACCAATGCTAGAGGTGACGATAAGATACATTGCTAGGGATGGTGGGAGATAAACCCTATATATTTCAGGGGTCTTCCATTTCAGAAAGGTTTTTGGGTACCTACTGGTCAGGAGTACACTAGGATATCCCCTCAAAGTAAAAGACAAGTGGCTTCATCTTATATTCTCTACCGCAACGGAGCACAGCATCCGGCAGACCTCTTTGATTTCTGGAGGAAATATATTCTGTACCTAGGCACATTGCTCCAGCTGTATACTGGGTGACATGGAAAAATGCCAGCTTGGAGTAGAGCCAGAGCAGGAAAGAGCCCTGAAGCACAGTCAGGCTGCAATACAAACATTCCTGTAAATTGAGCCATGTGGCTTCACAGACACTGTGGGATCAGATGTGTCTGGGGGCCGGCGGGGATGATCCTGTGTGGATTTTATAGAAGGCACCAGTGAGAAAACCACAATTTAGTCCCCTTGGGCTTGGGAACATGGCCATGACATCTGTAGGGAAACTTATGTACATTAAGAGAAACTTCTCTCACATTATTGGGTCCTGGTGGATATGGAATGCTTGACCCATGGGGCATCAAATGACTACGTGTCCATAACTGTCCACTCTGAGCTAGATTATGCTAGACTTAACAAGTCATAGACTCAGGTGGATGCAGCAGCAGTCCATCTATAATACAGGAATGATACATCTGGGATTGAGTCAGACACAGAAGGACAAGGGGTACGAATAATCTTCGCAGGCAGGTAGTCCGAAGCCCTATGTTACCCACCAGTTGGATGAATGGCCCCTCTAGCTGCACTGATGGCCAAAGAGAAGGACCTGTACAGCCAGCTAAAACCCAAGCTTAGACTACAGGTGGGTCAGCTTGGTATGTGGGTGCATGTAAATAATGGGCAATGGCTACACTACAGGAGTGGCCTTGAAAAACAGGGAAGGGTAAAAATCTCATTGGGTGAGACTGTGATCAGTGTACCTCGTTCTCTACTTTGTGTGGAGAAAGAAGTAGCTCAAGGTGAGAATGAATTTCTTAGATGGCTGCTCAGAAGCATGGAAGGAAAAAATCTGAAAGATTGAAAATAAGGATGCCCATCTAGAGATATGTGGATGGACCTATTGGTGTAGACCCCAAGAAAACTGCATCTCACATTAAAATCAACCAGAAAGCATACACCACAGAAGGGGCACTGAGCATCCAAGTAGACAAGTAGACAAAATGACTCAGCCATTGACATCAGCCAGCCTTCCACTTCAGCCACCCCAGAACTGGGATGACGGGCCCATGAACATTGGCCATGGGAGCATAGACAGAGGTCACAAACGGGACCAACGTGACAATCTCCCACTAAAGCACCCCTTTTAATTCACTCCCATGACGCTTCATATTTCTCTTGTGCTGCACTTAGCACAGCTGTAACTAAACCTCACCCCTTTCCCCAGATGGAGACTGGGGCAGGGAGATCTCATTCTGGATTAGACATTTCACAGTTTTTCTTTGTGAAGGGGCATTTGCTATCCTTCTTATTCCAACAGATCCCAAAGGTTTCAGTCTAGTAGGAGGAAAGAAAAATAATTGGATTTAATAAATTTACAAGAAAGGAAAGGCTATGCAGCTTATAGGTACTGAAGAAGTTACTTTCTTCCTTTCATGACTTGAGAATGTACTGTCCTTCAGAACTAATAATGCCCTCGGAGATGTGGGTATGTGCGTGGACCAATATGTAACAAGTTAATTAAGCAGATGTATCTGCAAATCATGCTGTCAGGAAAACCGTGTAGGAAGATATAATCTGCCTCCACCCAAGCCTGTGAGGCCTAGAGGCTCCAATTCCCTTCCCCACACTGGAATGTCAGCAGGCGTCTCTATCTGTCCTGCCACATTTCTAGGAAACTGTTCCTGACACGAGGACTCAGTCTTCGGAAACTGTACAATGAGAATAAGAGAGAGGGAACTGGGTTGCCAGTCACCTCACATTAAGAGGGATGGAGCTCCTCACAGGGAAAGATAAAGAGTAGGAAACCAAGAGCAGAGAAACTGAGGGAAGAACTGCCTCGAAATCTACTTCTCCACCGAGTTTTGAAAAAAACATAAATACAGTTGTATGCTGTATTTGTCACATAACTTTATGTCCTTTTGTGTGTTGTGTTTGCCTTTAAGTACACATTTTATTGGAAATATAATATACCTGCTGAAACATGTTCACCTAAGTATACAACTCAATGAATTTTATAAAAATGAACATACCTCGGTGACTCCAACTCCCAGGTTTAGTCAGAGGCTCTTTCCGTATCACCTACCAGTCACAACCCACCCCTTCCTTAAAGGTAACCACTGACCTGGCCTCCTGAAAGGATGGAAAAATTCATACAAGCCATCATTCCCATGGAAAATAAGAAAACCTTGATAGGCCAGTTGCAAAAGTCATACATTTAAAGGCATCAGAGAGCTGCAGAAATGATGAGGACTGGAAGGAGTGAGATTCCAAGGGGTAAAACATGGCACAGGTGAGGTAGGCTTGGCAGCTGCCCCTGAAGAAATCTGCAAATTCTGTGTATGGGCTAGAGCAGGGGTCCTAACAGATTGGTCTGCAGCCTGTTAGGACCCGGGTTGCACAGCAGGAGGTGAGCGGCGGGCTAGTGAGTGAAGCCTCATCTGCCGCTCCCCATCGCTCGCTTTGCTGCCTGAACCATCCCCTACCCACCCCCATCCCTGGAAAAATTGTCTTCCATGAAATTGGCACCATGGTCCCTGGTACTAAAAAGGTTGAGGACCGCTGGGCTAGAGGCTGCTAATTTGTATTTGGCCCAGGAAGAGCACTGATGCTGAGAAAATTGCAGAAAAACTGGTGGAACAGAGCTTGTGGCAGACACACAGGGAGGGAGTGACAGAAATGAAACATCGAGGGGCTTCAAACACATGACATTTTTCTCTTAAGACATTTGCTGAATTTTGAAGCTGCATAGGGGAGGGGTAGAAAGATCTGAGACCCAAATCAGAAAAGCACAGTGGAGTTTCCCATAGCCCGTCACTGCCTAAGAGACAAAAAGTCATTATGAGGAAGGGTCCTGAGAACTATGGACAGGAGTAGAAAGTCCTTGCTATGAGCTGAACTACGTCCCCCTAAAATTCATATATTCAAGTCCTAGCCTCCAGCACTATAGAATGTGACTGTACTTGGATATAGAGTCTTTAAATAGGTAATTAAGTTAAAATGAGGCCATTGGGGGGCCCTAATCCAATGGGACTGGTGTCCTTAAAAGAGGAAATTAGAACAGGGAAGACCATGCGGAGACACAGTGAGAAGCCAGGCCTTTACATGTCAAGGAAAATGGCCTCAGAAGAAAACAACACTGCTGACACCTTCATCTGAGCCTCTAGAATTGTGATAAAAAATATTTATGTCATTTAAGCTACCCAGTCTGTAGTACTTTGTTATGGCAGCCCTGGTTAGGCAACACTGATTACGTGCAACTGCTTTTCCCAGGGCACTTGCTGATCTGGGCACATCTAAACTCTGCAAATCCAGGATTGGCCTCTGGCAGGGGGCCACTTCTGTGGGACAGATGAACTAGCAGAGCAAGTCTTGGCAGTTATATTAGGCCAAAGCAATAAAATTTAAGACTTGAGGCGCCTCAAACATACTACTAGTCTCCTTGTCAGTGTATCTGCCAAAATCTGAAGCTTTAAAGGTAAATGCTAAGCCACAAATCTCCAGAGACTGGAGCAAAATTTTCTGTTACCGAGCTGAAGGAAAGTTAGGCTCTCAGTTGAAATTCCTGATGGACAAAACAGGAAGAAATCAGACTGAGACTTGGACTTAACAAAACTATGACCCAGCTTGAACCATGCACCCTATGACTGGATTTAGGAGATGAGCCCCTTTGATAGGCACTATTTGCCTATCAAATGATAGCATAAATTTAACTGTGGAAGATAACATCATCTGGAACTCTACAGTATTTTAAGGTATTTAATTAAAATTTACTGTCCATGCAGAAACAGAGCCATGTAACCTATAGCCAAGGGGAAAAATAAATGATAAAAGCAGATCCACAGATGATTCAGGAACAATCCATTCTCATTAAGTTGCGATGAACACTGAGTACTAAATACTGAATTGTTTCTCCAAGTAAAATTATGTGGATAGGTTCCTTTCCAGCCTCTGGTAATTTTTTTTCAACCAAAGTGCCACTTGCATTATATAGGTTTGATGGACAATAGCCTTATAAAACAAGCCAGCCTCACTGGCATTGAAAACTTGCTCTTCCGTGTAACTCTTTTCCTGTATAACACTAAGCAAGTGTCTTAAAATTCTTCCACAGCCTCCTTATCTGCAGAACCTGCCTTGCCTACAAGTTTGACATTTTTCATGCCACAATGCCTTTTGAAATGTGTGAGCCACCAGGAGTAGCTAAGTGTTTCACATTTTCCTGACCCTGAGTAACGTGACAGTAAATTTCATTGGTATTCAATGTCACAATAGTGCTGCTCACTATACTTTTGAGTCCACAATTTTAGCTGCTTTTCCATAGCTTCATCATGCCCTATAAATGTTATTTAGCACTTTCTTGGGTGGCTTCACGTACAGGTTACCAAATTTCCTCTTCCTGTTCCCTGACGTACCAAATTGTCGATTCATTAACATGGAATTCACAACCTATAGCACTGTAACTCATGCCCAAAGTTTGTATTGCACACTTACTTTCTCCAGGAGATACATCACAGCCTTCTTGCACTTAAAAACACTAGACAGCACCTTAGCATTATGCTTTCGGGCCATTTGAAACAGCTAAGTCACCAAATAAAGCACAAAAATGCAAAAACATAGCAAATAGACCAAAAAAGCACACTTGTTCACAGTATGAGAGGCAAAACGAGATGGCAGAGCACTGCCTTTTCAACTTTAGCCAGAAATGTGTGCGCCAAGTGAATCAAACTTTTCACCCTCTGCACATAGCCACAAAAGACTATGAACGTGCTGTATTGATTTGGGGGTTACAAATACATTTTAGAAAGTAAGCAGATTTACCAAAGAAATCCACAAATAATGAGGATATATTCCATGAGTGTGAGCAAAGACTTCAAAATAACTATCATTAATATATTCAAAAGTATAAAGAAAAAAACTGAAAAATGTAGATAATATCATCAGAGAATTGGAATCTATTTTTAAAAAAGAATCAAATGGACATAAAATTGGAAACTTGATGAATAGATTTAACAGAATACTGGATCCAGAGAAGATAGGACTATTTAGCTGGAAGAAAGAAAAAACAGAACTAAGGAATTATTTTTTTAAAAAAACAGAACAGCATAGTGGACATGCAAGGAACATCAAAGTCAAATTGACAAAAATGAGAAGCAAAGAGAAAATCTTAAAAGTAAAAAGAAAAAAGCATTGCCTCCAAAGGAGTATTAAATTTTACAGCTGCCTATGTAATGGAAACTATGGAAATCATGATTGAGTTGAATAAGGTCTTTAAAAGTTCTGAAACATGACAATAATTGTGCTGACTTCTACCACCAGAGATTAACTTTTTCTGTTTTTGACCATTGTTTAAGTGGAATTATACAGTATGTTTTCTTTGGGGTCTGGTTTCCTTTGTTGAACATTTTATTTGTGAGATTCATCTATGTTGTGGCATGCAGCAGTAGTTCACTCATTCTAATTACTATATAGAATATCATTGTAGCAAATGACCACAAATAATTTAAGGACACAATTTTATCTATGCACTATTTGATTGTTTCCAGCTTGTGGCTAATATGGAAACTACTGCTATGAACATACTTAAGTGTGTCTTTTGGAGCCACACTTCTACTGGGTACATTTGAGCAGTGGAATTACTAAATAATGAAATATGCAGATGCTGTGAACTAAAGTGTGTCCCCCTCAATTCATGCGTTGAAGCTATAACCCCCATGTGAGTGTACTGGAGATACAGCCTTTAAAGAGGTGGTTAAGTTTAAATGAGGTTAAAAGATGTGTTCTGATAGAACTGGTGCCCTTATATGAAAAGGAAGAGATACCCAAGTTCTCTCTCCACCATGTGAGGACACAGCAAGAACTCACCCACGTGCAAGCCAGGAAGAGAATTATCACCAGAAATCTGATCACGTTGGCACCTTTTCACACTGGCTTCTTTTGCTTAGCAGTGCGCATTTAAGATTCCGCCAGGTCTTTTTGTGGCTTGCTAGCTCCTTTCTTTTTATTGCTAAATAATATTCCATTGCACGGATGTACCACACTTTCATCTATTCACCTACTGAATAGGTTGTTTTTATCAGTCTGACATCTTGGTCACTTCCAGTTTGGGGCAATTATGAATAAAGCGGCTATTCATGTGCAGGTATTTGTGTGGACATAAGTTTTCAACTCATTTAGATGAATATCTAGGAGCACAACTTCGGGAATTATAATAAGACTGTTTAACTTTAAAAAAAAAAAAAAGCACTTTTTCATTCTCACCGTCAGTGAATGAGAATTCCTATTGCTCCACATCTTCCCTGGCATTTGGTGTTGTCAGCGCTTTGGATTTTACCTATTCTAACAGGTATGTAGTAGCACCTTGTTGTTTTAATTTGTGATTCCCTAATGACATATGATGTTGAGCATCTTTTCATATGCTTATTTGCCACCTGTATATCATCCTTGGTAAAGTGTCTGTTCAGATATCTTGCCCATTTAAAAAAATTGGATTGTTTTTCTTCTTGAGTTTTAAGAGCTATTTGTATACAGTTGATCCTTAAGGAATGCAGGGTTTGGGACACCAACCTTCTATGCAGTTGAAAACCTGACCTTCTGTATCTGTGGTTCCACAGATTCAACGAACCACAGATTATGTAGTACTATAGTATTGATTTAGTGAAAAACTCCACATGTAAGTGAACCCATGAAGTTCAAACCCATGTTGTTCAAGGGTGAACTGTATTTTGGATGCCTTCTTACCTAACAACCTATTTTGTCTGATATAAGTAGAGTTACACCAATTTTATATATTATGTATATATATGCACATATATATATATAAAATTTCCATCCTTTAAATTATGTCCTCATATTTAAGGTGTGTCTCTAGTAAGCAACATGTAGTTCAATTTGGTTTTGTTTTCACCAGTCTGACATTCTTTGTTTTTCTAATGAATCTATATCATTAATTTAACATAAGCATAATGATTTTTTATTATACATTATAAATATATAATTACTGATATATTTGGATTTATATTTATCATCTTTTCTACCTGTTTCATCTCTTTTTCCTCCCTTTCTTACATTCTTTAGGATTAACAAAGCATTTGTTCATAATTCCATTCCCCTCCTCTATTAGCTTCTTGGTTGTGCATTCTTTTGCCCTCTTTGAGTGGTTACTCTAGAGATTCTAATTATCTTTGGCTCCTTATATTCTAAGTTGTTATTTTTATCACTTTCTAGGTGATTTTATATATATACATATATACATATAAGTAAAATCTCCACAATACATTATTGTTGTTGTATTGTAGAGGTACTAGTTTTTGTGTGTGTATGTGTGTTGGAACTTTTTTTTTTTTTTTTTGCTGTTTTTGTTTGTTAGGGTTAATGTCTTAATTTACCATTCATTTTGTAAGGATATTTTTGCTGGATATTGAATTTTAGATTGGCAGTCATTTTCCCTTAGCACTTTGAAAATATTATTCTGGTCCCAGTAAGGCAGGATAGGCAAGGCCAGACCCAAGGACAGCCTCCTCATACATAGACATTAGGCAAAAGGCACAGCTACCTCCATACGTTGACTTAATGAGATCATGCACATGCAGGGACGGCGTCAGCAGCAAGAACATAAACTTTGATTAAACTTTGTGACACCTGAGTAGGGAACCCGCACTGTAAAACCCGCAGCACAAGGCCGAGCATGCGCAATAGAAATGCCAAGGCTGCAGTGACCTCTGTACACCTTCCACGTGTGGCGCTTGACCAGTAAAGGAAAATTTAAGGGAAAAATGGCTTTTAGAGCACATGTGCAATCGCTTCAGGAGCCCAGCACTCAAGAAAGGACGCTGACGTAAACAGGTGAAATCATAGCCCCGCCTCCACCTTCCCATTAATGAATATTCCACCCCTAATCTAAGAATCGTCCTCCAGGTCAAGGAATTAAAATGAAATAAAAAGGGGATCAGAAAACCCCTAGGGGTGCTCCTCACTGGCGAGGATGCCCATACTCTTCTCTGAGTGCATACCTTCGCTTTGGCCCTTTAATAAATTGCCTCTTTGCTTCTCTCTATGCCTCAGTCTGTGTATGTGACTCCTTTGCACTCCCTGTCCAAATTCATTTGGACAGGTAGAACAAGAACCTGGACCTTTAATTTAGCCTGTCCAGCATCACTGGGTCCCTCAGGCAGCCACCCCCGTGGGCACACCCATGTGCTGCTCCTGCCCCATGCTCCCTCCTTCCACTTTTCACTTCCCAGCTGCCAAGATCTTAGATGCTTTGAAGCTCAGCAAAGGAGGCAAATTCATTGAGAACAGCCTGTAACGTGTCAAGCGATATCCCCATATTACCTATGAAACAGGAGGGAAGGGGGCAGGGCACAATCTTTAAAAGAATGAGATAGCATTGAGGACTTGACACAACTGGTTAGAACTGATTAGGCCCAAGATGGCAGAAGATTCGACTTTCAGTAGACCTTGAGCCTTATTATACACTCATTGTAATACATTAGCATGCTAAATGACACACCCACAGCACCAGGCCAGTTCCGAGGCTAACCATAAAAGGCCAAAAAGTGGCCCAATTCCTGGAAATCCTTGCCTCTTCCTCAAAATAGTTGGAATAATCCTCCCACTCATTAGCCTATGAAATTACCTAGTCCACAAAAACTAACCACCCGGTACTTCAGGGCCTCTCGCCTTCTGAGATGGCCCACACTCTGTGGAGTGTGTTCCTCCCAAAGCCGTTCTCACCTTCGAGAGGGATCGCATTGTCTCTGGAATGTGTATCTCTCTAAATAAATCCACTTCTTACCTATAACTTTGTTTCTTACTGACTTCTTTCTGCAACAAGACATAAAGAACCTGAGCTTCATTAAGTCCTGAGATCAGGTGTGTGATTTCAATTAAAAGACAGTGGGCTCAAGTCGCAGTCTGAGTTGTGTGTTTTCACCTGCACTCTGCCTTGCCCCTTCCCGAACCTCACACTCTTCCATTGGGACATAATGGCAGAGTAGAAGGCTTGAGCTCACCTCTCAGGAGTACACCAAAATCACACCTAACTGCTGAACAACCATCGATTAAAAATACTGGAACCTACCAAAAAAGATATTCTACATCCAAAGACATAAAGAAGAAACCCAGCGAGATGGTAAGAGGAGCACACTCACAATATAATCAAACTCCATGCCCCTCGGTGGGCGACCCACAAACTAGAGAACAATTATATCGCAGAAGTTCTCCCACAAGAGAGTTCTGAACCCCACATCTGGTTCCCCAGCCTGGGGGTCTGGCCTCAGGAGGAGGAGCCCCCAGAGCGTCCGGCATTGAAGGCCAACAGGCTTGAGCACAGGAGCTCCACAGGACGGGGGGAAACAGAGACTCCACTCTTAAAGAGGGCGCACACAAGGTCTCGGGTGCACTGAGACTCACGGCAAAAGCACTGACCTCATAGAAGTCTGGGCCAGACCTACCTGCTGGTCTTGGAGGGTCTCCTGGAGAAGCAGGGGTCTCCTGTGGCTCACTGAGGGGACAACGACACTGGCAGCAGAGGTTCTGGGGAATAATCACCTGCATGGGTTCGCCAGGTGGCCGCCATCTTGGGGCCAGAAACTGGACCCACCCAACACTCACTGTAGGTTCCCACCCATCAACAGACAGATTGCTTAAAGACTTCCCGAGACAGCCCTCTAGACACGCCCCTTGACTCGGCCCTGCCCGCCAGAGGGCCAAGACGCAGCTCCACCCACCAGTGGGCAGGCACTGGCTGCTCCCACCCGGAAGCCGGCACAAGCTTCTAAACCAGGCTCCCCCACCAGGGGGCGGACACCAGAAGGAAGGAGCCTATTCAATACTATCCGGCAGCCTGAGGGACCAAGTCCGCAAACACAGACCAGAACCTGCCCTGGGATCAGCTGGACCCTGGCCCTTGGGTGACGAGAGGGAATGTACTGCCGGGACACACAGGACACCTCCTACAGAGGGCCACTTCTCCAAGGTGGAGAAGCATAACTAACCTTCCACATACATAAAAACACAAATAGAAATTTAGAAAAAAAACGAGACAGCAGAAGAATATGTTCCAGATGAAGGGACAAGATGAAAATATTCTGTTTTGGGGGATTCAGTTGTTTCAGTAGAGGCATTAGCTGTCACGCATTGTTGATCCTAAAAGGTGATTTGTTTTCCTGATCACATTTAATATTTTCTGTTTCCTTTAGTCTTCAGCAGTTTTTCACTGTCTTGTGTATATTATATGTGCTTTCATTTAATTTGATCCTGCTTGGGGTTAGTTGAGATTCTTGAAATTTTGGCTTGATGTCTTTCAACAACTTTGATAAATTCTCTGTCATTCTCTCTTTAAATATTGTTTCTGCCCCCATTTTCTCCTTTCTGCCCTTTTGTGCCATTGAATTACATAAATGTTAGACTATATGCCATGCCCTGTATGTCTTATTCCATTTTTATGCTTTTTGCTTTATTTTTCTATGCTCTGAATGGATGCTTTCTATTAAAATTCCTTCCAGTTCACTAATTGCAAATATATTCACCCTATCGTCTTGGCAGCTGGCTAGAGTAGGGGCATAATACCTCAATCCAGTGAGGGGATTTACTTCTGAGGCTCAGTTTTAGACTTTGTAAGGCTTGGTCTAGCTTTAATTCAATGCTACTTTTATCTTGTAGTTCTTGAAGAGCCCTTGGGTATTTTCCATGATTCCTCACCCTTAGAGGGTCTTGAACTTCAATTTTTTATCTCTTTTGTAATTGAGATTGCAATTACACTCTCTAACAATTGCTGAAAGTTCCACTTAGCTTTTCTGCTACATTGTGCTCTGTTCCTTAAGCCCTCTCTCTACCCGCCCCCAACCCCAGCTTTTAAAAAAATGTAAATGCCTCAAGGGAATAACTATGCCACACTCATGTTCTAGCACCCTGACCTTTCAAGTTCTTGTAACCTTAGAATCTCCCCAGTGCTTTCAAAAGATTATATATAAAATTTTATCCAACTTTCCCCACCATTCTTGGTTAAGAGTATTGATCTGTCGTAAGCCATCTAAACAGCCATCATACCATATTTTTTTTATCATCTAAAAAATAGATATTCAGTAAAATCTTCGGTAAAAAAAAATCCATACTAACATAAACTGAAAGACCGAAGACTCAGCACAGCAAAGGATACTCTGGTCTCTAATATACATCGAGAGGGCATAGCTTCCTGTGAATGAGACATTTTTCCCAAGTTCCAAGGAAGAGCTGTAAATTGAGCAGTGTCCCACAGTAGACCTGGGAGAAACCAAGCAGAATATCTTATGTTAAAAAACAACTTCCTGGGCTTCCCTGGTGGTGCAGTGGTTAAGAATCTGCCAGCCAATGCAGGGGACGTGGGTTTAAGCCCTGGGCCGGGAAGATCCCACATGCTGAGGATCAACTGAGCCCGTGTGCCACAACTACTGAGCCCACGCACCGCAACTACTGAAGCCCACATGCCTAGAGCCCATGCTCCACAACAAGAGAAGCCACCACAATGGGAAACCCACACACCACAACAAAGAGTAGCCCCCACTCACCACAACTAGAGAAAGCATGCACACAGCAATGAAGACCCAACACAGCCAATAAATAAATAAATAATAAAATAAATCTTTAAAAAAAAAAGCTTCCAAGTGCTCCGCACAGAAGAGATGTAAGATCAAGCCCTCTCTGGGAATTCCCTGATGGTCCAGTGGTTAGGACTCCTCACTCTCACTGCTGAGGGTTCGATCCCAGGTCGGGGAACTAAGATTCCGCAAGATGGGTGGCACAGCCAAAAAACAAAAGAAAAAAAGACCTCTTTGGTTACGATATGATACACACATGCAAACACACACACAATATATACTGAGGCTCTGAACTCCGAAGAAGTGGGAAAAGTAGATGTTTGGCATAATTAATTAAATGTGTGATTCTTTCTTGATATCTGACTTGTCTGATATAATCTCCCTAAGGGCTGGGACAAGACTGCCTTTTGTGCTACTCTAATCTGATTAAGTAGTTCTGTGTTTAGCATACAATACGCATTCAGTAAATTTTCGATATTTTTTAGAAACAAACAAAGGAAAGGAGAGAAGAGGCATTTTTTTTCTAAGAACTTTTATTAAGATACAATTGACATACAATAAACTGCATGTATTTAAAGTGTACAATTTGAACTTTTTTCTTATTAGTAATGTATATATGGCAATCCCAATCCCCCAGTTCATCCCACCCCAACACCCCCCGCCACTTGGTGTCCATACGTTTTTGTTATCTACATTTGTGTCTCTATTTCTGCCTTGCAAATTGGTTGATTTTTACCATTTTTCTATATTCCACATATATGTGTTAATATATGATATTTGTTTTTCTCTTTCTGACGCGGAGAAGAGGCACTTTTAAGAGAAAGTGCCCCTTAGAGAAGCAACAATAAAAACAAACCACAATTACCAAAGATTCTTGAAGCTGAATGTGCATGACTTGCGTGTCACTGTCAGACTTCCCTGGAGTAGGAATCGAGCATTTCTGAAACTTAGTAGTTTGTTCAATCTCCGTTCTCCACCTTCCATATTCCTCCATCCCAGTGGAAACAGGAAGGTAAATCTTCTTATATTAGAGGCTCCTGGCCTCATGGAGTTCCATGTAGGTTTTTGTTTTTATTAATTTTTATTGGAATATAGTTACTTTACAATGTTGTTTTAGTTTCTTGCTGTACAGCAAAGTGAATCGGTCACACATATACATAGATCCACTCCTTTTTAGATTTCCTTCCCATTTAGGTCACCACAGAGCATTGAGTAGAGTTCCCTGTGCTATACAGTAGGTTCTCATTAGTTATCTATTTTATACATAGTAGTGTATATATATATGTCAGTCCCAGTCTCCCAATTCATCCCACCCGCCTTCCCCACTTGGTAACCATAAGTTTGTTCTCTACATCTGTAACTCTGTTTCTGCTTTTCAAATAAGTTCACCTCTACCCTTTTTCTAGATTCCACATATAAGCTATATTATATGATATTTGTTTCTCTCTTTCTGACTTACTTCACTTTTTATGACAGTCTCTAGATCCATCCATGTCTCAGCAAATGGCACTATTTCGTTTCTTTTTATGGCTGAGTAATCAATGTGGTATTGAGTGGGTTGTTAAAAAAAAAATCCAAAGAGAGATCAAGGTAATGGTTTATGTGAAGTAACTGTAATATTCAAATTAAAGCTATAAATCAACTATGCAAATGAGCCTATGCCCAGGGCAGAATTGCAATCAAACAGCCTGCAGAAGGAAACTTAATAAGTCTTGCCTCTCCTTCTATTACCTTGTGAGTAAGTTTCCTGAGAGTCCGGGTCTTGTGGGGACACTGAGAGAATGTAGCTTCAGGCGTTCCGGTAGTTCTCACAGCAAGAATACTGGGACCTGGCAGCATTCTAAAGCTCCAGGAAGGGTTGAGCAGTTTGCATCTGCGTCTCTATCAGAAGGCATTAAATATGCATCTGATCAAGATAGTAGTTAGGAATGTGAAGCGCCTATAGGGGAAATTGCTTGAAATGATAGCCGTATGTACATGCTTTTCCTCTGAAATGGCTTTGGGACTAAAATTCTCACAGGACAGCTGATTAGAGAACGGGAGATTATCCAAAAGAGACTGGTTGTCAACAGTTCTGGGGAGGGGTAGACCAAAAGTCAGAGTTCGTCACCAAATATAAGACCCAGTCTTACCCATGGGATTTAATTTGTGCCATTTGCTGGTGGCCATAGGATCATAGAAGCCAAGTGACCACCCATCCTGTTTATGCGGAAGAGAGTTCTACTTTAAAACTATTATTCCAGGGACTTTCCTGGTGGAGCAGTGGTTAAGAATCTGCCTGCCAATGCAGGGGACACAGGTTTGATCCCTGGTCTGGGAAGATCCCACGTGCCGCAGAGCAACTAAGCATGTGGGCCACAACTACTGAGCCTGCGCTCTAGAGCCCTGGAGCCAGAACTACTGAAGCCCACACGCCTAGAGCTCCTGCTCCGCAACAAGAGAAGCCACCGCAATGAGAAGCCTGTGCACCGCAATAAAGACCTGACACAGCCAAAAAAAATTAATTCATTTTTAAAAATTAATTATTTAATTAATTAATTTTTAAAAAACACTATTGTTCCAGCATAATTGTTACTATTACCCCCTTTCACTCTTAAACATGTCCTGGTTAGAATGATAAATTATATGGTCAACCTACAAAGTAAAGATCTTCAGAATTCACCTTTCAGGTAAGTCAAGTGCTCAGCTCAGCCCAATAGCATAGGAAGTTGCACACCTCATAGTCCTGATTTAAGTTCATTAACGGTCAGGCTGGTAAGTGTCCTGTCTCTAGGCACAAGTTGGATGAGGAGATAACATAAAGGAGATTCAGATGGCAAACAGCTGCCTGAGACAATGGCTATGGGTTCTCTCTTTCCCCGAGATTCAGCAAAAATCAGAGGTTCAGCAAGAAACACATCCAGAGGGGAAATAGCTCCTCAAGTTTCTGCAAGGAGATGGCCGCTGAGGAAGGGTTCTGAGCCCAAGTTCCTCACTTTCTTTATTAGGTCCTGATCAGGGGAGAAAAGTGAGACAGAGGTAAAAAGTCAGGGTGGTTCCAGGTACTACATGCCACCCCACTCCCCACCCCCAACTGAAACCTGGACTCAGGCTGTAGTTTGGACTTAAGGACAGCAAATTCTTGCTACGTGTGTCAGCACCCAGGGGTTTGACCCAGCCAGGATAAGGTAGCTTTTGCTGGAGTATTAAAATTTTTGTGGCTTAAAACAACAAAGATTTTTTTTTCTCTGCCACACTTTCCATCATGGGTTGGCTGGGAGCTCTCGCTCATGTCATACTGCCTCTAGAATACCATATTCCCATGGTCACTGAGGCAGGAAAAGGGGGATGCGGTGACTTAGCCACCAGCTCTGAAAGTTTCTGCCTGCTCTGACACTTGTTACTTCCACTTACATTTCATTGGCCACAGAAAATCACATTCACATGACTACACCTAATTTCTTATGGCTACACCTAACTTCTTACCTTTGTTCATGGAAGGCAGGGAATAGGAACTATTTGGAGAATAGCACCAACTACAGGTTTATGGGACAGAGTCCATAACCGGCATGTCCAAGTGCCTGGTACACAGCAGAAGCCAAGCATATGCCAGCTTTCTCCGGAGAAATGTCACCATCCTTTGGAGTCCTTCCCTCCCGGCTCCTTTTTCTTTCCTTTGGAGGAGACTTCAGCATTGGAGATTGTTTAGCCTGGGCATTCAGGAGGGGAAGAAACCTGGACAGTACTGCTCAAACAGGTGAAGAGTTATTACATGAATCATAGGCAAGGACTTACTTGTTACATTCTGGTCTCAGCACATCAAAACAGCAGCAGCAGCTGAACTAGTATTTATTTATACGGCACTTCCTTTGTGCCAGGCACGGTTTAAAGGGCTTCACTATGAATTTATTCTTCACAACGGTTATTTGAGATAGTTACTATGAGTGTCCTCTTTTTACAGATGAGAAAACTGGCAAAAGAGGTAAAGTCACATCGCTGAGGTCAATGGTTAGTAAGTGTCTGAGCTGAACTACAAGACCAGGCAGTTTGCTCCAGGTCCATGGTCCTTTATCTGTGTGCTAGACTGACTGGTTGGGGAATCAAGACATAGCTCTCTTGATGCCATTAGATGCTACTGGATAACAATAGATGCTATTTGGTAACAATAGCATCTAATGGCATAGCATGTACTAAAATGGTGTTTCCCAGGGAATGGAAATCGCAAGGGCATATGAAATGATTTATTGATACCTTAAGAGCATAAAGTCATACTGAATCACATGGTGATAAGTGTATTTCCTTTCCACTGCTTTGTTCTTTGTTTCCCAATCCTTCTAATTATGTCAAAAAGCAAACTTAGATATCAAGAACATACTGGCACTAACCATCACTTGTTAATCTCACTTTGGAAGAAGACAACGAAGGCCTCCCTCGGGCATGGTCTTCTGTGGGCAACAGTGTTTGCCTAGAATTACAGGTACACTACCAAATGTAAAATAGATAGCTAGTGGGAAGTTGCTGTATAACAAAGGGAGATCAACTCGATGATGGGTCATGCTTTAGAGGGCCAGGACAGGGAGGGTGGGAGGGAGTCCTAGGAGGGAGGGCATGTGGGGATATATGTCTAAATACAGCCAATTCACTTTGGTGTACCTCAAAAACTGGCACAAGAGTGTAAAGCAATTATATTCCAATAAAGAGCTTAAAAAATTTTAAAAAAAGAACATTGTTTTGTTTACATTGTATTTATTTTTCTTGTTACTTTCTATTATTGGAAAGTGATGCTAGATTTCCATTGTTTCATTTTAAAATAATTTGTTTACGGAAAAAAGTGAGTTGATATGGTAAAATAGAAAATAAATAGCATGGGTGGTATTCAGAGGGGACCCCAATGGTGGAAGCGGTGGGTCAAAGACTAGAGTTTGGGAAATAATATTCTGTACAGATAGATTTTCAGGGTAGCGAGTTGGACTTGGGTAGATGATAAGAAATTCTTTTCCTTAAAGAATTAAAGGGGACAAGCAGCCTGAGGTGATAACTAGCTGTGTAAGCCCGGGCAAATTTCCTACCATTGCAGAGCCTCTAGACTATCATGTACAAACTGGGAGAAATAAAACTTAGCTCTCAGGGTTCTTGTGATTATGAAGGCATATCATGGGGAAAATATTGCCTGGCTCACATTGCTAGGTGTTGTGAAGATCAAGCATCCATTTCATTTTAAGAAACCTACCACGTGCTGGGTAGTTAGAAGACAATCTTAGCTTTTGCCCTTGCAGAGCTGGGTCTTATGGAAATGTACACGAAGAATAGCAACAAGAGAAACCAAACCATGAAACTGCCACTTATCAAGGATTCACCAGAGGCCAGGTGTGGAGCCAAGTGTCACATGTGCATTTTCCTATTTCATCCTAACAATAGTTCTACAAGAAAGGAGGTAATTATCATCATTCTCGTTATAGATGGGAATCCAGAGACTTAGAGGGATACGGAGCTTACAAAAGGTTATGAAATCGGTGAATGGTAGAGCAGGGATTCAGACTCACACCTTTTTTCTTCTTAAAGCAGATGTCATCCAGGAAAACAGAGGTGGGATGGATTTTAGCAAGGAGGATGGAACTGCAATAAAAGCGCATAGCAGAATCAGTGCTGCATCCACCCAAGTGCTTTGTGGATTGTGAAGCATTAACGCGGGAAATGTGTTGGGACTCGTTATTCCTACCGCATTATTTTGAGAGTCAAATCTTCCCCAAGGGACCTTTGAAGTTCTCTGAGTGCCCAGGCAAGCACGTGGGGGACTTCCATTATTAGAGCATTGCTCCTCCATGCTTCCCAAGCTTATCCGCACACAGGAATCGCCCCAGGGATCTTATTAAATGCAAATTCTAAGTCTGGAGTGGCACCTGAGACTCTACATTTCTAATAAGCTCCCATGCTGCTGGCTCACAGACCACAGTTTTTCTAGCAAGGTATTAATGCCCTCAGAGCCCACAGAGTGGAGATCTTTCCCCCGCCTTCCCATGCAAAGTGCCCTCTTAGCCTCTAAATCAGGGTGGAGCCCATGCAGCAGGGTGGGCAGCCTTCCTGCCTCAGTGGCAATGGGCAGGACCAAGTAGGGTTGGACACACAGCGTGGCAGCTTCAGCTCAGCTCAGAAAGGCAGATAGGGAGCCTGCTGGCTCATCAATCCCCACCAGCAATTAGCCTGAGGGAAGCCAGTCTGTGGAGCCATTAACATTTACAAGTCGCTCCAATAGCCCTCCCCACACTCACTCGAGGGCCCCACAAAGTGTGTGTTATTGAGGGTAATGAAAAAGCCTATAAAATGAGCAGTTAAACGGCACTTACTCAGGGAGCCAGAGCTCTTCTGGGGATGGGAGTCTCCCTCCCCTCGGCAGTGGCCTTTTGGCTTTGGTTCTTTGGTTGTTTCCCTGTCTAGCTGTTGGGGTGCTGGGCTGGTGCATATTGAACAGGTAAGGGGCATCGGACTCTTCTTGGGGGTCACCTCCTTTCATCCTCACTTCTATTCAGATTGATCGACAAGGTTGCTGAACTCAGACAAGTTAAGCAGGCGATAACTCAGATTCAACCCCAGACCTGCAGACTCCAAATTCCAATCTGGAAATGGCTTGGGAAAGGAGAGATGGGGGGACATCTGTGAACTACCTGAAATCATACACAAAGCTGTGTGTGGGTGTGTGCATACAGCCTTTTTGTGTGTGGAGAGAATAACTATATTTCATGAGATTCTCCAAGGCACCTGTGATTCTCCCAGAAGGTAACAGTTCCCCGGCTAGATCCTTCACCTGAAAAAGAAAGTGCCCTGGGGCAGTGGTTCTCAGTCTTTCTTAGTGAGAGAGCCTGGTTTTTAAGGTCAAAATTTTCAACCATCCCCTCAAGAGACAGTCGGGATTTCAGAATCTATTACTTGAAAAACACACAGCAACAAAAGGAGCTCTTAATTCAGGCCTGTTTGTAAGTGAATCTGTATTTTAATCAATATACAGTCTTCCCTCAGTATCCATGGGGGCCTGGCTCTAGGACCCAGCTCAGATACCAAAATCCGCTGATGCTCAAGTCCTTTATATAAAATGGTCTGGTATTTGCGTATAACCTACCAGCACACTTTATCTCTTGATTACTTATAATACCTATGTAAATGCATGTAAATAATTATACATACAATCTAAACACTATGAAAATAGTTGCCAGTGTGCAGTAAATTCAAGTTTAGCTTTTTGGAACTTTCTGGACTTTTGTTTTTTTAATATTTTCAATCCACAGTTGGTTGACTCCATGGATTCGGACCCCTGCGGATACGGAAGACCAACTGTACCAGCACCAGCATGCACTCAGTAAACAGGAGTAAGTGAATGTGGCAAATATTGTTTCTTTCCATCACCCTCTATTCCCAACCAGTATGTGGCAGGAATGAGTCCCTCCCCCTCATCCAACTTATGCCACACTGTCATAGGCCTACAACAAGCACAAGAGGACAGTCCCTGTCTTAATCACAAGAAGCAGTTCATGACAGTGATTAAGAGCCCCAGCTGTGTTTGGGGGCAAAATGCAGTTGTATAACCACTGGCCAATCACCTCAGTTTACCAATCTATGGAATGGGGATGAGAATAGTATCTCTCTCATAAGGGGTACAGTAAGGATTAAAGAGATGATGTACATAAAGCCTCCTACCAAAAATCTAGCACTTTCAAAGTGCTGGCCACTTTGCATTATCTCATTTAATGGTGAGGCTTTGAGTGTTTAAGTAGCTTGTTCAAAGTCCCTGGAAGAGCTGTGATTTGAGTTAGTTCTCTCCAGAACCTAAATCCATAGGTGATATGCTTTCTACTCTCGCAACCATCTCTCTATGCCCTGAATGGCATCACAGAGCCAGGTACACGTAGACACTTAATAGGTATTTGTTATGGGTCTAGGTTCTAACCCAGGAGATATGTTTGGAAATGAAACACAAAGAATCAGCTGGAGGCCTTCTCTGAACATTGGCTTGAGGTAGACACACCTTGGGCTGCTGAGAAACAATGTGCTGTTTTCAAAACAATGTGTTGACAGGCATCACAGAAAAGAGTCTGGGCATGGCATCGGATAACGCAGACCCTTGTCTTGACTGGATGACATGGCCGTGATTTCACCTCTCTGAACTCAGCTGCAATATAAGAGTATCAATAGCTGCTTTGTCTGCCTTTCAGAGCTGGCTATAAGGAGTGAGTGAGATCACTTACATGAAACTGTCTGACATTGCAGGTCAGGTTTTCTCATCATTGGCATTACAACCGTAGTGACAGGTAGAAAAGTCCCAAAAGAACTCCAAAATAATTCTGCTTGGAGGAAATATTACATTAAAGAGTAGGGGACAAGAAGGAGCCAGGGCTATGGAAAGACTTCTTATCTTCAATGGAAATCTAAAAGTAACTGATTTCAGGTCTTAAGGCTACTATAGGAAAAAAAAAAAAAGAGTGGCTAAAATGCATAGCCTTCCCAAATTCACCCTGTAGGAAGAGTTAAAAGTGATTTAAATAAGGTACCAATGTTCAACTTTACCAGCAAACTGACCTAGTTTTCCTTACAATATTTGTAGCCTAGCAGCTGGGGGATGGGAGGAATCCCATTACATAAATCCAGAAGACTGGTCAAAGGATCTGTAAAAACCAGGAAGGCTCCATTCAAAGAGCTCTGAATTGGATTTGTACAGTTCAAGAGGTAGCAGAGATCAGTCAATGAATTCCAACAGAAAACGGCATAATCAGAGTCTACCTTTTCAAGCTGACTAAGCAAAGCCCTCCAGAAATATCTATGACGGCTGGGAAGCTGTTCCCAGAAAAAAGAAGTGGGGAGGCCGAACCCAGGCCAGGGTCAGCCTCCCGGCACACCCACGTGTATCCCCAGGGTGGGCCGGGCCACCAGCTTTTAGCAATCAGGCTGCAAAGATTGCAAGCAGTCCTTCCCTTGGGAAGCTTCCCCAGCAGTTACAAAGCAGTGTCCTATGAGGAGCTAATGGAATAAACCACTGAATTTCCTGGTAATTCATTTTCCAAGCCATGCTTGGGTATCAGAGCAAGCATATCTGTCTCCAATTCATCCCTCTGTTTTCCAAGCGGAGCTCTTGTTGGAATTAAAGAAGCTATAATTAAAGTACCTTATTTGGGCATGCTGTAATTAGTCGCCAGTTCAGCATGCCATCAAATGTAATCTGAATATAAACACCAGGGCTGCAGGTGCCAATCCCCTGGTAAGTTCTGGAAACTAGTGAACCTAACCTGCCTTTCTCCTAAGACCTCATCACCCCTGAGTGATTCACCTGGTGGGGACAGTGAGCCTGAGGCTGCAGGCAATCTGTCTTTCTGAACATTTCTAAGACTTGTGAGTTGGACTTTCAGGGAGCAGATTTATCTCATCACCACATGGAGAAACTTGGGGTGAAGGCAGCTTTTCAATCTACACTTCAAAGGGAATGGTGTGGCTTTGTGATTAAACACAAGCTTTGGGGCCACTCTTTATCCATTCAACAAATGTTTACTGAGCCCCTGCTGTGTGCAAGACAGCAGGGGATTCAATCAAGAACAAGACACAATGATCTGCTGGAAACTCCATGAGAGCAAAACCATGCACTCAAGCTGTGTGACCCTGGCTAAATGAACTGACCTCTCTGAGGCTTAGTTTGCTCATTAATAAAATGGGGATAATAACATTCATCTCACAGCGTTGTAGTGAAGACTGAACATGAGAAAAGATGTAAACATCTACTACTTTGCCTAGCATACAGCCAAGCTGGGACAGGAAAGTCAGTCTCTCCTGATGAGTCCAGCCCCCGATTCTAACCTGCCCCCACTGGCTGCTCTGCTACACCCCAAAGCAGAGTTCAGATGAAAAGAGGACCTGGAACTATGAGCCAGAGTCATGTGACTGCTCTCTTCCATTTGGAGCTTAGCGTTTTTCTATCACCACTGGAAGGGTATGGAGTTGGTAATACAGGTGCAGGGATTGTCTGCTTTGTACTGGGAAAACCTCCACCTGACAATATTTCTGTGCATCCCTGTGTCCTGCTGGACCTTAGCTCCAGAAATCCTCCTCCCCATCCTGCTTTTCATCAATCAGGTCATTTCCCAGATCCCCATAGGATTTTGCCCAATGTCCTGTGCTGTAGGGAATCGAGCCTGACTGTAGTGGTAAGTGGGCACATTTAGCCAGCCTGAGGCGGTGTCTCTGCATGTATTGTCGTGGCACCTGGGTCGCTTTTCCTTTCAGCTGTGTCTGGTCTCCTCCCTGCCCCTGATACTCAGCCCACTCACTCAGTGCATCCACCCAGATATTAACTGAGGCACCTACTACATCAAACACTCTCGGGACTGCTTTTACACACATTATTTCCTCAACGCGTGGCATCATCAGTTGTTGATTGTTTAAGCTAAAAAACTCAGGTTCAATCTTTGCTTTCTCTGCCTTCAACCATCACATCCAATCCATCAGTATGTCCTGGGGACTTGGCCTTCAAAATGAGTCCATTTCTTTCCGTCTTCACAACCACAACCAAGTCACTATGCAGTCACCTCCCAGTCAGGCTCTCTGCTTCTGCTCCTTGTGATCTGTTCTCCACATAGTCGCGCTTTTTTTAAAGTAGAGAGATCTTTTTAAAAATGCAAATTAGATCAGGTTAAGCTCCTATTCAAGACACTCCAAGGTTCCCATCACATTTAGAATCTAGTCCAAACCCCTTGCTCTGGCCTCAAGCCCCAACGCCCTACTCCTGCCTCACCCTGCTGCCCGCAAGGCTTCTGCAGCCCCAGGGCCTTTGCATTAGCTGTTGACTCTGCCTAATACCTATGCCACAGATCTTGGCATGGATGGAAACTTTCTTAATGTCAACTCTTCAGAAAAGCCTTTCTTAACCAAATACATTTGGTTGAGAAAGATCAGGGGATTATATTATTCACATGGGTAGAAAACTAATAACAGTACCACTTCTGCCCTAACATGTTTAAAACCTCTGTGGGAGGTCTGAGCATCCAGCCCTTTGGACCACCTGCATCTGATTTTCTGATGTCATTGGAGCAACCAGTCTTCCTGGGGCCAGCACCACATTCTCTGCAAAGAAATACCCAGCCTCTCTGCAAAGAAAACACCCAGTGAAGGGCTATTGAAGCACTGTTTTATATCAGTCTCAGCCTATTGGTAATGATACTGTCAGCTAGGAATGCCTGTGGGCACTCCCCTGGGCCCCATACTACCTGTGGGAGCCCTCAAAGACCCTTCCCAAACCAGGGTCAGTGTTGTGGCTGGACCAGCTATTGTGGCTCTTATTATCATTGCAAGATACACCTCAGCAATAACCATCAGGAAACTTTGAAAAGACAAGGTTTACTACTCACAAGTCCTGGAGGGTACATGACACACCCCGGGCCACACAGTGAGGTCATGGTTAGAGAGAGAGAAAGAGCGTGGACCTGGGGTCCTGCCTTTACTGGGGTCGAGGTTGGGGTGCCTAGGGTTCTGTGGGTTTACTTTTTATTACTGAATTTAAAACATAAGTGTGGGATTCGAAGCTGGGGAAGGGAAATGCAGGAAGTCAAAAGGTCACTGATCTAGATCAGCCAGGGCTCTCTGAAAGGGGAACTTCACAGACGGGGTGACTTGGCTTTTTATCTAGTTGTGTAGGTGGCAATGTGCTTTTTTCCAGATGGATGTTTTTGAAGTGTTGCTTGGCAATCAAATCTTGATATCATGCACTTGCATTACAATCAAAAAAGCTAATTGTTAGGTGTTTACACTACAAGCACACTATATTCAATGCAATTCAACTTATATTTATTGAGCACCTGCTAGATGCAGGCTTGATGCTGGTAGGCTGATCTTACAGATCTAAGGTCAAGCCTTGGTTCTGTTACTTATTACCATTGGATCACAATCACATGTGTGACTTAACTTCTCCAAGCCTCAGTTTCTTCATCTGTCAAATGAAGAAAATGATAAAGTTTAATTCATAGGGTTTAGATGGTGTTCCAAGAAAAATGCATATGAAAGTGATTTTAAATAAAAAGTGCTATTAGTTTGTTAAATAACCTCATAGACATCATTAGCAGGCAGGAAGTGTGTATTGATATGGGAGAAGACAGTCTCTTCCTTGGCTGGTTGGAATGACAGTGTATCTTAAGAAACCTCCATAATTTCGGTAAAATGAAATGCTTCCAATTTCATTCTTTTACATGTAGCTGTCCAGTTTTCCCAGCACCACTTATTGAAGAGACTGTTTTTTTTTTTTTTCTCTGATGCCTATTCTTGCCTCCTTTGTCTTAGATCAATTGACTATAAATGTGTGGGTTTATTTCTGGGCTGTCTATTCTGTTCTGTTGATCTATGTGTCTGTTTCTGTACCAGTATCATATTGTTTTGATTACTGTAGCTTTGTAGTGTAGTCTGAAGTCAGAAGCCTAATTCCTCCAGTTCTGTTTTTCTTCCTCAAGATTGTTTTTGGCTATTTGGGGTCTTTTGTGCTTCCATACAAATTTTAAAATTATTTGTTCTAGTTTTGTGAAAAATGCCATTGGTATTTTGATAGGGATTGCATTGAATCTATAAATTGCCTTGGGTAATATGGTCATTTTAACAATATTAATTATTCCAATCCAAGAACATAGTATATCTTTCCATCTGTTTGTGTAGTCTTCAATTTCTTTCATCAGTGTCTTATAGTTTTCCAAGTATAGTCTTTTACCTCCCTAAGGAGGTAATTCCTAAGATATTTTCTAACATCATATAAAAAATAAATTCAAAATGGATTAAAGACCTAAATATAAGCCCAGAAACCATAAAAGCCCTAGAAGAAAATATAGGCAGAACACTCTTTGACATAAGTCATAGCAATATTGTTTTTGGATCTGTCTCCTGTAGCAAAGGAAATAAAAGCAAAAATAAGCAAATGGGACCTAATTAAACTTAAAAGCTTTTGCACAGCAAAGGAAACCATTGACAAAACAGACCACTTACTGAATGGGAGAAAATATTTGCAAATGATATGACCATATACAGGTTAATACAAAAATATATAAACAGCTCATATAACTCAACATCCAAAAAGCAAACAATCAGATTAAAAAATGGGCAGAAGCTCTGAGTAAACATTTTTTACAAAGAAGACATATAAATGACCTTCAGGCATATGAAAAAAAGTTCAACATCACTAATCATCAGAGAAATTCAAATCAAAACCACAATGAGATATCACCTCACATCTGTCAGGATGGCTATTATCAAAAAGATCAAAAATGTCTGCGAGGATGTGAAGGAAAGGGAACACTTGTACACTGTTGGTGGGAATGTAAATTGGTGTAGCCACTGTGCAAAACAGTACAGAGTTGTCTCAAAAAACTAAAATATCTAGCAATACCACTCCTGGGTATATATCCAAAAAAGAATGAAAACACTTATTTTAAAAGATACATGCACCCCAATGTTCATAGGAGCATTATTTACAATAACCAAGATACGGAAGTGTCCAGCAACATACAAACAAAGAAGATGTGATATATATATGGACTTTAAGGGTATTATGTTTGGTGAAATGTCAGACAGAGAAAGATAAATACTGTATGATATCACTTATATGTGGAATCTAAAAAATAAAACAAACTAGTGAATATATCTAAAAAGAATCAGACTCACAGATATAAAGAACAAACTAGTGGTTACCAGTGGGGAGAGGGGGAGAAGGGAGGGGCAGAATGGGGGTAGCAGCTTAAGAAGTACAAACTACTATGTATAAAATAAACAAGTTATAAGGATATATTGTACAGCACAGGGAATATAGGCAATATTTTATAATAACTACATAGAGTTTAATGTTTAAAAATTGTGAATCACTATGTTGTACACCTAAAACTTACATAATATTATAAATCAACTATACTACATTTTTGAAAAAGCATAGCATTATAGCTAAATTGTTGCAGAAAGAAAGGAAAGAGAGAGAGAGAGCGAAAGAAGAAAAAGAAAGGAGAGAGCGAAAGAAAGAAAGAAAGAGAGAGAGAGAGAGAAAGAAAGAAGAAAAAGAAAGAAAGAAAGAAAGAAAGAAAGAAAGAAAGAAAGAAAGAAAGAAAGAAAGAAAGAAAAAGAAAGAAAGAAAGAAAGAAAGAAAGAAAAAGAAAGAAAGAAAGAAAGAAAGAAAGAAAGAAAGAAAGAAAGAAAGAAAGAGAAAGGAAGGAAGGAAGGAAAGAAGGAAGGAAGGAAGGAAGAAAGAAAGGAAGGAAGGAAGGAAGAAAAAGAAAGGAAGAAAAAGGAAGGAAGGAAGGAAGGGAAGGAAAAAAGAGAAAGAAATGCTTCCAGAAGTGGGCTTACTAAAGTGACCTTGGGTGAATTAGTCTGTTCCTCACTTTTCTTTTCTGTCAAACAGTGTTGTGAAGATTAACTAAGGTAATAATATGTGAAGTACCTAGAGCAATGCCTGACTAAAGCAAGTTCTGTATGTGTACTTGCTGTTTGATATTATCACACAGATATTTAAAAGGCAGGTTGCTCCCAATTTGAAAAGGTCTTGGAATAGAGACCTTCCCTGACCATGCTATTTCATGTTGCACTCACTCAACTACCTGCTTGTCAGATAAAATACACAATGCTCAGTTAAATTTGAATTTCAGATAAATAATGAATCATTTTTAGTGCAAGCATATTTCAAGCAATATATGGGACATACTTACACTGAAAAAAAGTATTTGCTGTTTATATGAAATTCAAATTTAACTGGGTTTCCTGTAGTTTTATGTGTTAAATATAACAAGTCCTGCTCATCCCTTATCCTGTTAAATAATTTCAGGCAGTGAAAAGTGTTGTAAAAGTGTCATTTTTAACTTCTTTATCCTAAGGTCTTCCTCACTAGGATATAAGCTCCAGGAGAGCAGCGTCTTGTCTATCTTCTATCTATTTGAATTCCCAGGGCTCAGCAGAGTCCCTGGCTCGTGGTGGGAATGGAACACAAAGGTATTTTTATGATGACTGAGTAAGGGGTCCTTGCAGAGTAAAGGAGAGGCCCTTGGAAGCAGCCAACTTTCTGCTTTTCTGGTCTTTCTCAAATGCTACTTTAAAAAAATCTTTCCAAGCAACATTCCAGCCCATGTACCTCCATCTGAGCACTCCATGTTCACAGCCTAGGGACCCCAGTCCTTCTCAGAGCTTGGACTTAGATCTGGGCTTCAGTGTGGGCTTAGGAAACACAGTATATTTTTTCTTTGAACTGTGAACCATCAATTCTCTGCATTCCAATTCTGTCACAGTCCTGGGCTCCACAGACTACAAGAGATGGACTTGCCTTATGCTAATGGCATTTCATTTATCATTATGCTGCCAAATGCGGGGAGACCATTAAGCTGTGCGTGATGTTTTATTAGTGTGTTTTTCTGAGGTCTGTGACTCTGCATAACACAATGAATAAAAATGACCTAAATTTTGCTTCGTAAGACATTTTCAGGCTACACTTGCTTAGCCGCCCAACCCTGGTGATGCCTTTGGTAAACAGCATCAGACTTCCAAGTCTTCCCTTTGGAAGCATCATTGCAGGTGTGGCTGGAATTTAATTTAATTTTTTTGCATTTTGTAATGACTCTCATTCCCATAAAAATGAAAGTTACTCAATGATTTTTGACTTTTAGTTTAAAACAATACAGACTTATCTACCCTGAACCTGAAACTGGCAACATTTGCCACAGTGTTAAAAACAGTGTTTCTAAATGTGGTTGCAATTGTTCATAGTCCTTTCTGACTTGGAGGGTCATATTTGCTGTGTCTGATGTACTTCATTTAAACAGAAATGGTTCTCTCTTTGCTTTGGAATTGAGTTTTAAATTGAATGGGTGGTTATTCAAGGAGCACTTTTTTATTTATTTATTTATTTATTGGCTGCATTGGGTCTTCATTGCTGCACACGGGCTTTCTCTAGTTGCTGCGAGCGGGGGCTACTCTTCATTGTGGTGTGCAGGCTCCTCATTGTAGTGGCTTCTCTTGTTGTGGAGCACAGGCTCTAGGTGCGTGGGCTTCAATAGTTGCAGCACATGGGCTCAATAGTTGTGGCTCACGGGCTCTAGGGCACAGGCTCAATAGTTGTGGTGCACAGGCTTAGTTGCTCCGTGGCATGTGAAATCTTCCCAGAGCAGAGCTCAAACCGGTGTCCCCTGCACTGGCAGGCGGATTCTTTACCACTGCACCACCTAGGAAGTCCCAAGGAGCACTTTTATAGGAAAACACAGGTTTGTAAGGGACTGATGTCGGGGAGGGGGGTCACTCTATCTTGACTCCTGGATTTGGCATTATGAAGACCTAATTACCTAAAAATTAGCTACTTTGCCCTCAAACTCCTGTAACACAGTGTTTAAAAGAAAAAAGAGGAATGCTGAAATAAAAGGGCATGCCACTGGATAGTTTTCACAGGTCTCTTCAAAAGGGACAGCTGGTAAGAACTGGGTCCCCAGCTTTCCTTTCTAGCTGGAAACCGAGGGGAGCTCTGCAGCTTACACACAGCCATATTTCAAGGATGTAAATATTGTTTCACAGACTCCAGCAGTCAGTTTCAGAATACGAGGGCTTTTTTTCCCCTTTAGGAGTCAATAATTCATCAGGGGGAAAAAAAACAGTATGCATAAAAGTGTTAATTAACAACATTATCAATACCAGCAAGAAGAAATTGGAAGCCATCTCTGTGCCACATTCTGGAAACTCTTAAGTAAATTATGGTGTGTGGACTATGATGAAAGATAAAGCATTCATTGAAATGATAATTAGAAAGATTTGGATACATGGAAAATGTTTAAGCTAAAGTATCAAATGAGAGAAAAATTACTGAATAATATGGGAGTTGTGACTTCAACCATATCAGTGTAACTATGTAGATGAATACAAATTGGAAACAAAAGGCAAAAATGAAAATAATAGTTGCACAGAGTTGGATGAAAGGCAGTTAACTACCATTTAAAAAAATAATTTTGAAAAGCTAAAAATTCTTTTTAAAATAATGTTTTTTTTTTTTAAAAAAAAAAAAAAAGCAACAGCAGAAATGTGCAATCAGTTTAAATCTTTGAATGCAGTCTGCTTCTTCTTAGTTCACAAGACCACAAAGCTAATTAGTGATAGGACCTGGTTTAAAAGCAGGTTTGTCCACCTGTAAAGCCCATATTCTTTACCACTATTCTGTAACACCATTTTGCTATCAAAGACTCAATCCTGCCATACATTATTGAAAAATGTGTCAATTATACTAAATGTCTGTTTAATTCAGTGTAACAAAAATTTGTTCCTTTTTTTGCTATTAGTATGTGGGGTTTTCTTTTTTTTGTTTTGTTTTATGTGATTTGCTCTGCTTTACCTCTTTAGCTTGAAATAGAGCTTGAGTGCATGTGTATGTGGCTGGGTAGAGGTGGAGATGGGGTGGGAGTAGGGGGTTGTTTCTGATCACAGAAGGCCCTGGTTATTTAGATCTTCTGGGGCTGACGATTACTGCAGATTCTCTAATCAAGATTCCTGGGCCCAGGGAGCCTGTGGCTACTTGCCTCCTTTGAGGAAATGTTTGGTATTAAAGAATCCTCACAAGCCTGTTTGACCTGGTTGTCTTGCCCTAATGGGACAAAGACCAGGATGACATTAAACTCTTCTTCCCCAAGCCTGTTCAAACGAACTACCGTCCCTCTAAATCACATTCAGAGACTGTCAGTCATGGATTCAGATTCAGAGATCTTATTAATGCAAATTGTATTTTAAGAACTGGAACTGAGGAAAATAACATATGCTTGCATTAATGGGAGAAAACAATAGCAATTGCTTCTACATATTATGGTTGGGTCTCAGATTCCATGAACTCTGGAATGAAATGGAAAACATAATGAGCGTGATTCTGAAAATTGAATAATCAGCATTCCAAAGGGACCCAACTGTAATGGATGGAAAGACATAAGTAAAATAAAAAGATTGTTTGCTCTTAAACTTTTCGGAGACTGTTACCATAAAAGTGGACTTACCTCTCCAAACAATTGCCAGTTGAACTGTGGAATAAGGAACAGAACTCCCAAATTTGAAGTATCACATTTTAAGACAAGTTTTGAAAAAACAAATCCAGACATTTTTAAATGTATAAGATTAATCTTCTGTCTTTCCTCTAATGACAAGTAAATTGAATCTGCAAAACTACGTCCAGTATATGATTTTCAACAGTGTAATTGTTGTTTAAAGATACACATCTTCAATTTCTTCTGTTTTCTTTTGAAACTCAAGACCATTTCAAATCTTTTGTTAATAAGCAATTTAGTTCTCAGAGAATAGTTTCTTTGTGTGGGTAATTGTTATATTTGCACGAAGGAAATAGTGAAATATGATCTCTTCCAAAAAGAACATTCTAAAACATTCCACTGAGTGCAAAAGCATGACCTTGCAGTGTCAGAATTTCTTCTGGTGATGCCAACAAAAACTCCTTGAGCTATTTTACGAGGAACTAAAAAGAAAGTCTGATTCCTCTGACTGGTATGTCTGTCCCTTTTAAGTGTGAGGGTTGAGGAAAGACTGAAACAACTCAGTAGCAATTGTGAAAGTAAATATACAGCAACTGTAAATGTATTACTTTATACTTTCACATTAGATCTTTCCATTGTGACATGAGTTTGCTTCTTAGGCAACAAATACCTGCAGAGCAAGTGTGTTTTCTGTTCATTTGATATAGTTACCAATGCAAATTTTTCCTAAGGTGAAAAATGGACATTAGTTAATATACCAACAAACAGGCATGGGTCACCCCCTGACTATGTGGTGGGCACCAATAGCTGCAGGAAACACAAGTCTGAGTAAGATGGGCCGCACCCTCACTCGTGTCCAGTCTGGTCAAGGAAACGAGGTGAATAGGACTTCAGTAAGCAAAGGAGAGAGGATGAGAGATTCCAGAGGCGGGCAGTGGGGCGCAAGGGAGAGGGAGGGGACACAGGCTTGGAGAGAGGGAATACAAAGCACATTTAGAAAAGGGGAAGTAAATCTACATAATGACTGTTACCATCACATTTATTATGTGCCAAGCCCAGTGCTAAAGATTTCATTTGCAATACATTGTGTAGAGTGACTAACTCATCCCAGCGTGTGGGGGATCTTCCTGTTTTAGTGCTGAGTTCTGCATACCAGGACGCCTCTCAGTTCTGGACAAACTGGCCTGTTGGTCACCTACATGCACTCCTCACAGTGACCTTATGATATCTATCTTACCATCATTCTCAGTTTACAGAGGAGAGGATGGATGGTCAGGAGGCAGAGGGACTTAACCAAGACGGCAAAGTTGCCACTATACAAGGAGCTGAGATGTGAAAGAGTGCTCTTAATTATTAGTGCAAGACATGAATCCTTAAGCTAAAATGGAACATTTTCATGGCATAGTTCCAAGTGACCAAAACAAAAAAGGGAAGTTGCTTCAAAATTGTGGTGGGATCCAAATTCAAGGATTTTTCCTGTGGGTAATGGAGTCATTGAAGGTTTCTGAGCAGTAGAACATGGTGGAAGCTTTCCTGATCAATTGGATATTCATGGCACCAAAGCAACAGTTCAAATCAATGATTTGTTCAACCACACTTCCTATCTCTAGAAATCTACAACCTTACCCTCCTTAAGGCTATTTCTCCCAAACCACAAACAAGCCAAAGAAAGCTTTCTAAAGATCTTAGAAATGTCCTCCTATCCCCAATTCATTTCAAGATTTTTTTCCTTTACTAGTTAGTATTTTCCACATGTTTCTCTCTATAGCAGAAACTAGAAATACTTGAAAGGCTGTAAATGGTTTTGCTTAAGCATGCTTCTTTTATAGCCTGTTATGCCTCAAATCTCATTTCCTTAAAGAAATAACAGGTAGGACAGGTGCTGGGTCTAGGCTTCTCCCTGAGAGATGAGAGCAGAAGCTGGGCAAAGAAATGTGTCGTGGCATGATTTAGGGTCTTTGTGTGAGCGCATCTTTCGTTATTTTACCAATTTCCTGTGAGTCTGTTTATTCCCTTTCATTGCCTTTTATTCTGAACTGTTATGTGGTTATGTGAGAGAGGGTGAGGCGGGGGTATACTCTTCCTATCTGTTGAGATGTATGCCATCTGAGATCAGCATCATTCCATGGGCTTCTGCAAGACTGCCAAGCAGAGAAAAGTCCATTCAGAGGGAAGGTGGTAATTTTCATGAAGTGCATCTCCCTGTCTATTCAAGAAGATTCATTACACAGAAACCTGAAACAGGGAGCCGTTGTGCTGGGAACATCCACTTAACAGCATTTCATAATGCTTCCTGCCGAGTTGCCAGGTCCACACACTCTCAAGCTCCTGCTTGTTCAAAACTGAAATCATTCCCTTTGCAGAAACAACCCATCCTTCTCTGTGAGGCCCCATCCAGCTGGTCAGAACTCCTTTCCAGGAGTTTATTTGGTGATAAATTTTATAAAGGAATTAAACAGAAACCCCATTAGTAATGTTGACAATATTCCCCACACACATGAAATATTTAATGAAAATCAAGAGCTAGGGAGTTGAATTTGCACACAAAGAACCTATGTAAGATGGATATTCTCTGAATGCTAATGCAAGTTTGTTGCTGTTTTTTTTCTAAGGACCTTTTTTTAAACAGTTACTTTCCATTTACAGTTATTACAAAATATTGGCTATAGTCTCCATATTGTACAATATATCCTGTAGCTTATTTTTTTCTTAATAGCTTGTACCTCTTACTGCCCTACTGCTATATTACCCCTCACCCCCCCCCCACTGGTAACCCCTAGTTTGTTCTCTATATCTGTGCGTCTGCCTCTTTTTTGTTATAGTCACTAGTTTGCTTAATTTTTAGATTCCACTTGTAAGTGCTATCATATAGTATTTGTCTTAGTCTGTCTGACATTTCACTTAGCATAATGCCCTTCAAGTCCATCCATGTTGCTGCAAATGGCAAAATTTCATTATTTTTATGGCTGAGTAGTATTCCATTGTACATAGGTACCACATCTTCTTTATCCATTCATCTGCTGATGGACACTTAGGTTGCTTCCATATCTTGGCAATTGTAAATAATGCTTCTGTGAACATTGGGACCTTTGCATATATCCAAGAGCTGTCCCTTGTTTTGCTTTTAGTGACAGGGAAACATTCATTTAGTCATTTCCTGCCTCAGTTGATTCCACCAAGAATGGGATATCCAGAGGTATTTTTGAAGTCCAGGGACATTCTGAATATGGAAACCAAAGGGTGGAACCAGCCCAAATAGTTGGTACCATCTAAGGAGTTGGAAGTGTGAATAGCCAAAGGACCCTTATTCTTCCGTGGATGAATGGACTCAATCAAATTTAAAGAAGGTGATTTCTGCTAAACATGAGTATAGGCAGCTGAAGGGACTGTTTAGAATGGGGACAGTTCAAAGCCTTGCTTTGCACCCTCTATCTTTAAGTCAGTTAGACCGTTCCACAGAGGTCCGCAAGAACACTCTAGCATAGTGGTTCCCTTTCCTGGCTGTACATTAAAGTCACCTGCGGACTTTTAAGATGACCTGTGTCTGACCACAGTGGACCAAATGTTAAATCAACATTTGCTTATGGGAGAATCCAGACAGCTGTATATATTTTTATGTACCTACAGTCAGGGTCTTTTCAGGACACAAAAAACAGAAACAAAGAACTTAATTAAAATATTTTTTAAAAAAATTTAACCAGTTATTGAGGAATGCGGGGAGCAGCTACTACCTCTACGGGTGGGGCAAACAAAGGAATGAAGTCAGGGCTATTAAAACTTAGAGTGTAGAGGAGGGTCCCTGCAGTGCTGAGACCCTGACCTCTGGGGGGCGTGGGTGCTGCACCTTGTTGCTGGTGTCTGATCTCAGAGGAAGAATCTCGTGGAACTGAATGAAACCCAGACTTCAGAAGAGCTTGTGTCTAGTTTGCTAGAGCTGATATCTCACATACAAATGGTTCTGGGATTGTGGCAAAACTGGAAACTGAAACCAGGTTTTGCTACTAGAACCAATTGCTGTGGCCAGGGTGATACTCATAGGAAAGAAAGCAAATGGGATGGAGCAAAATCCTTTCTCCATAGTCCATCCCCCCTCTAGCGCCCCCTGTTGGCAGAGCTGATAAAGGAGTAATACTGTTGGCCAAATTTCAGTCCTGGCATTTCAAAGTGAAGCATAGAAGGGTAAATCTGAAATAAGGAATAAGCATTAACAACCAGCACTGTTTCCCCCAGGTGATTCTATTGGGAAGGCAGGGTTGAGAACCAGTGACTATGGAAAGCTGGGATTTAGGACTGTCCTAGGCATTCCTGCTTTGCCTTTGCTTTGCCCTAGTCCCCAGTCAGTTCAACTTGCCCATGATCACCCTGCTTCTTTGGTTTCCATGTTTGCCTTTGGACTCTTGAACTTTGGGTTCCCACAGTTATGGCTTAGATTTGGCCCATGGGTTCCCTCAGCTTTGAGGAACTCTGGCCCTCACTAGCCCTATAGGACCCAAGGCTGGAGAGGATTGGACTTTGGTTTCCATGGAGTCTGTCTTGACTTATACTTCAGGGGCCATGTTTCCCTGGAAGCAGCCAGCTCTGGTGGTCCATTACCACTTTGTGTTGATGGCCAGTCCCAACAGTGGTCTGCTGCCACTCGCTCTGATGAGAACCCACGTAGGAAAAGTCAGTTATCCTGTGCATTGGGACAATGACAACATCAGCTTTCATGCATCTACTTTTGTTCTCTGGAGAGCTTGATTGGGTTCTTTCTGTTAGTTGTGGGGTTTATCACGTACAAAACACCCAGACAGTTAGATCAGAAGAGAAATGAAGAGAAATAATGTATATGGGAGATCCTTCCCATCTTGAGCACCTCTCATATACATGGAAACATGATAAATCCTCATTCGAACCCCTGAAACAAGTGTCCACATATTTCAGTCATTCATTTAACAAACATATACTCTGCACCTACTATGATCTAGATCAAGTTCCAGGCACTAGAGGTACAGCAGTGAACAAAGCAAAGTGATTCTCCTCATGTAGGTAACAGCCTATGGAGGAAAAGAGACAATAAGTAAGTAAGTAAACTTATAATGGCATATTAGTTAGCTATACCTTTGTAAAAAAATTACCTTAAACTTAGTACCTTAAGACAACAAAGCTGTATCTCACAGCTTGTGACATTCAGGAGTCTATTGGATGGTTCTGGTTTAGGGTCTTTCATGAGGTTGTAGTCAAGTTGTCATGAGGGTTGATCTGAAGATGTGTCTGGCTTTGGGGGATCTGCTTCCAAATTCACTCACGTGGCATCATCATGAGGCTCTGTTCCTCACCACGTGGACCTCTCCGGAGAGCTACTCACAACCTGGCAGCTGGCTTTCCCTGGAGTGAGTGACCCAGGAAGAAGACTGGTCAAGATGGAAGCCATGGTATTCTTTATAACCTAATCTTGAAAGAGACATACCTTTGCCTCTGTCATATTGTCCTTAACCCCCATCAAACACAGGAGGGGACTCCCTGGGGGCATGGATACTAGGATGCGGGGATCTTTGGGCTGTCTCGGAGGCTGGCTTCTATGGGTGGTAATAAGTGCTATGGAGGATACAAAACAGGGTGAAAGGGTGGGGAGGACAGTGTTTGGAGTGACTATTGCTCTTGATACAGATGGACAGAAGACTTCACTGATACAGAGCAGAGACCTGAAGGAACTGTGGGTGTAGCTTTGTGGCTTCCACCTAGAGGTCACCTCTTCCGGGAAGACGTCCCTCAGCTCTGGCCCCACCCATCAGTTTCACTAAGAACCTCTACTGTGCACTCCCAGAACACCCACAGGTACTCTCTGCAGGCCCTCATCACCCTGTGGCCTCATCACCCTGTGGTGTCTTCTTTCTCTCTCTCCCACCAGAGGGTGAGTTCTTCAGTGCCATAGACGATGTTTTACTCACCTTTGTATCTCCAATAAAAGCTCAGCAAATTAATGAATGAATAAATTGAATGAATGAATTTACTTCCTCTGCAGCCTTTTTGGGGGAATTTAGTTTGAACTCCTCTTTAACATTATATATATATATTTTTAAGTTAAACATCAATGATCTTTTGTCTAAAGAAATCCCTGGACATGAAATCATATACCCACTTTAAACATATAAACCTACTCCTCTGATGCTATGTCAGTTACATTGCCTACAGATACTGTTAATTTATGAAGTGCCATATGGAACAAAATTATGTGCAACTTATTGAATGGGAACATTTTGTGAGAAAAATATTTTTGTTCCCATGCAGCAACATTTCTATTAAATAGCTTCTAAATATGTAAAAAGAAAAAAAAAAAAACCCTCAGAGTGGCAACAGAATACCCTAAGGAGTCTAAAACACGTGCAAACCAGCAGTATTATTTTATAATGAAACACAGACATGGGTGATATTGTTTCTTCACACCCTCCTTTCTTTTGGCAATTGTTTTCTTTCTAAATATATGTCTGATAAATCACATGCTCTGATTCACCCACCGCCCTGGGCCAGAGGCAGCCACTTATACAAAGGACAGTTGGTCACTCACAGAACTATGTCTCCCTTCTGTTTGGGAACTAAACCATCATTCTGAACATCAAGTGGTCTGGCTCCATTGGATTCAAGAGGTCTAGTTTAGCATCTAGTTTAGGATTGTTCCCCGAGTTCAGCCCTGAGAACTGAAAGTACCAAAGCCAAGGAAACTGTAATGTTCATAGCAGTCACCTAGGTATCTTGCTAAATGTAACTTCTGGTCCAGAAGGTCTGGGATGGGGCCTAAGATTCGGCATTTCTAACAAACTCCTGAGCGATTCTTTAGGGCTGGTCCTCCTATCACCCTTTGAATAGTAAGATACTAAAATAGCTTCAGAGAGTCCAAAGTTGACCTGTCTGCCTGCATCCATAGATGGTTTGAAATTTCTTTTTTTCTTTTCCATTTTTTTAAACCATCCTAATGAGGAACCCCTAATAATCAAGAAACAAATTTATGTTATTAATTTGCAAAGTTGTTAAACCTGCTATTCCCCACAAGGTACATTACATTTCAGGTCTCTGTTCCCTCAAAAACTCACTTTGAAAAACACTTTCTGCCATACATCTTCATTTGAACAAGTGCCAAGATGCCAAGGAATCTATAATGCAGATTTTAAATCTAACTAAATCCTTGCCTATTACCTCCACATCAAATGTACTGTATTTCAAGCATTTCCAAATGGAAGTGAGCCAAGGAAAATATAGCCATTAGAAATAAAACTAAAAAGTTGCATTGATCATCTCATATGAAATTTCAGGTAAACACATTTCTTCTATACTCCAGCTGCATGCGAGGAACAGGGGGATTTCATCCATGAGTTCTTTTATTTTAAAAAGGTCTTATTTTATTGTTTTTATATTTTAAATTTTTATTATTTTAAAATAAGGAAGATATGTTTTGACGTGACACCGATCTAATTCTCAAGGTGATGCAGAGAGTGTGCAGGGTTAGTCACTAGTTTTTGGCTTTTGTACATTAAAATTGTCTTATCGAGATGTACAAATGTGACATCATATTGGCCGGAGGTTGTTGACTTTCAATTATTTTTTTAGAAATGTAACAAAGTCACAAAATGTGTCAGAATGAGCAGAAGCTTCCCACGCTTGTGTCTCCTCAGCAACTCACCGACCGTGCCTTACTCCCTACCCCAATCCCCAGCCACATCTCTGTCCTTAGAGCCCTCACCCCTGATCTAAGTAGGAAGGTGGCGCCTGTGCCCAGAAGGCCTTTGAGACCCACTGACTGAGTCTCTGCAGCAGCCCAGCCCAGCTCACTGTTCTCCCATCAACCAAGCTACCAGCTATGGGTCATTTCAGTCCCAAATCCAACATGTCTCATGGCTTCTCAAAGCATGTGTCTTTTACAGACAACAATTCACAGGGTGAATTTGGATATTTTAAAATGTCTATACTTGGTGGGTTTGGCATAATCACAGATGTGCCAGCTCACTTTAGTTGTGAACCTGACTGCTACCTCGAAGATGTTGAGAGTACTTCTGATTTCGGAATACCTGAAAGGTGGTAACAATGGGAGACCAATGGACACTCTCCTTTGGTCAGTGACAGCATCTTTATACCTCCTCCACCTGCTGTGGCTGCTGTTAACCATTTTTCAAGTTTTCTTTGGGGAATGTAAACCAGAATGCCAACCTAAGGTTGCTCGCACCTACTTAATGAAAGGTGGCACCTGTAAATATCTGCTACTCAGCCACTTCAAAGGACAGAGTGGCCATAACTACACATGTAAATGCATAACATTTTAAAGAGCTTTCACATATGTCATTTCACATGATCTTCACCATGGCTCTGTGAGGTTGAGGGGACTTGAGCCCATTTCACCAATGAGAATACTGAGACTCAGAGATTAGGTGATTCACCAAAGCCACATGGCAAACAGACTCATGACATAGAGAACAGACTCGTGGTTGCCAAGGGGGAGGGGGCTGGGAGAGGGACGGAGTGGGAGGTTGGGGTTAGCAGATGTTAGCTATTATATACAGAATGGATAAACAAGAAGATCCTACTGTATGACACAGAGAACAATATTCAACATCCTATGGTAAACCATAATAGAAAAGAATATTTTAAAAAGAATATATATATATACACACATATATATATATAACTGAATCACTTTGCTGTACAGCAGAAATTATGCAACATTGTAAACCAACCATACTTCAATAAAAAAAAAATTTTTTTAAGCCACAAGGCAAGTAAGTGGAAGAGCTGTGATTTGTACTTGGGTCTTTTAATTCTAAATCCCATACTTTTCACACTATACCACTTTGCCTCAGTTTAGGCCAGAAGATAGTGTTTTGAACCTAAAATTGGTGAGATTGGTCTGAATACATTTCCAGCGTACCACAAGTCTCAGTCTTAAGACTTTTTTCTTGGCTCAAACATCCAGACTTTAAAATCAGAAAATGCATACTCAGAATCTAATCTGGGCCCGTGCATGCTGTAGAAGGTGTTTGGAGGAGAAAACAGGAAGTAAAGGGGAAGCCCAGTAAGAGGATCTCCCAGTTTCTACTCTTTCCAAGTCACTTCTACTTTTTTTTTTAATATTTTGGGATGCAATTTTTAAAATACATATACTCACTCTTATAGGATAAAGAGCTCCCAAAGTCAGGAGACCCAAACCCATGTTTAACACTAGCTTAGTCCCTATCTATGTCTGGTTACCATCTATGTCTGGGACACTGCTCATCACCTCTCCATGACTCAGTTTCCTCACTTGGGAACATGAACCAGCAGACCGATTGTTAGGACCAATGAAGTAATACAGTCTTACTTTGGGAGCAAATGCAAGGCATTTTCACATGCATGCCCTTGCTGGGTTAGGGGGGCAGGAAGGGGGTGTCAAGGTGATGGTTAGGGTGAGAGAAAAACAGGCAAGAATTCTCTGCAGCCTAGAGCATGGTAGAACCTTCAGGGAAATTCCTGTAACTTTCCCAAGGATCATCCTGGGAAAGGGCTTGAATGGTCCTGCAGAGAAATTGGACCCTTTTCCTTTTCCCCATTAGGAAAATTGGCATCATCCAAAGAAGTGGAATCTTTGTGGAAAGGAAGAGTGTCTGCTGTGTCAATCCTTTCCCAGCACGGCCGATGAGAAGACCGTCTCAGAATATACCTCGTGGGAATAGACCACAGAGCACTTCCTGAACTGATAGCCTGGGAGCAGGCATAACATCAAAAGCTGGCTTAAGTGAATTATTGTAACTGGAATCACATAATTTGACTGTGAGATTTTT